>NC_064639.1:942380980-942684010 GCF_023864345.2 Schistocerca serialis cubense | reverse complement strand
CCCGAGAGAGGAGTCGAACCTCCGCCGGGACCAGCCGCACAGTCCATGACTGCAGCTCCTAAGACCGCTCGGCTAATCCCGGGCGGCAGGGATGCTTTCCTGAGGGATATCGCACGAAATTGTATCCAATCGGTGCGTTACATCGTCACATTCCCGTGCTGTTTGGAGGGCCGTTATCACGGTACGGGGGTATTTTTAGTTCTTTGACTTATTGCGGTACTTCATAGAAATAAATATCTATTAAATACTGCAAAATCGTTTACTTTGTTAAATATTGTGGGCTAGCATGAGACTCTGAAATAACCCAATCCCACGATAACATACGTACGGACCTCGGCTGTCCCGAAGTACGTACGAAATAATATTTTAAACACAACGCGCGACTCACCGCCTTCTAATGGATAGTTCGCGTGAGCGCTGCTAGTTTGAAAAGAAAACGAGCGTGCTTTTACGCAACCTGTAATAATTAATTTCGTTCTCAGGGGGGCACTGGTCATTATGTACCAAACTCCATAAAGTAACTGAGATATTGTTATGCTCGTTGAATGGAATATTGTTCATTATTTATTAGTCGTTATTTCCAAGGCAAAACAGAGAGGAATGTCATTTGACGTTAAGCGGCCAAACTCAAAACATACTGAAATCATTCAGTATTCTGAATATTAATAAATGAAATCTATTTTTACTCTGTTAACTCTGAAACTATTGGAAGATCAAAATATAGAAATCTCTCACACTTACATTTAATATTATGACATGAATTTCTAATTATAAAATGTCGTCAGCGTAATGGCCGACCAAATGCTGCTAGGGGAGATGAGCTCCCTGCAACACGAATTTCTGAAAATAAATTTGTTAATTACAATTAATAATTGAGAGGTGCCCACTAAATCAATAACACACAATTTCTCATAACAATTATAAGTATATTTCGCTAAATTACAGCCAAACTTAAATTAAATACCAGACTGCTATACAATGGCGGCCTTCCGCTAGACGAAACAAAATAGGAGAGACCGTTCAATAAAACGATAGTATATGTTATGTTCATTTTCATTACACAGAGATTATAGACAAAAATATTCATTGTTAATCACATCGCTGCTTACGAACTTTGGTGGTAATACACTACTGACCATTAAAATTGCTACATCACGAACATAACGTGCTACAGACGCGGAATTTAGCCAACAAGAAGAAGATGTTGTGATATGCAAATGATTAAGTTTTCAGAGCATTCACACAAGGATGGCACCGGTGGCGACACCTACAACGTGCTGACATGAGGAAAGTTTCCAACCGATTTCTCACACACAAACAGCAGGTGACCGGCGTTGCCTGGTGAAACAATGTTGTGATACCTCGTGTAAGGAGGAGAAATGAGTACCATCACGTTTCCGACTATGATAAAGAAGCCTATCGCGACTGCGGTTTATCGTATCGTGCTATTGCTGCTCGCGTTGGTCGAGATCCAATGACTGTTAGCAGAATACGGAATCGGTGGCTTCAAGAGGGTAATACGGAACGCCGTGCTGGATCCCAACAGCCTCGTGTCACTAGCAGTCGAGATGACAGGCATCTTATCCGCATGGCTGTAACGGATCGTGCAGCCACGTCTCCATCCCTGAGTCAACAGATGGGGACGTTTGCAAGACAACAACCATCTGGACGAACAGTTCGACGATGTTTGCAGCAGCATGGACTATCAGCTCGGAGACCGTGGCTGCGGTTACCCTTGACGTTGCATCACAGACAGGAGCGCCTGCGATGGTGTACTCAACGACGAACTTGGGTGCACGAATAGCAAAACATCAATTTTTCGGATGAATCCTGGTTCTGTTTACAGCATCATGATGGTCGCATCCGTGTTTGGTGACATCGTGGTGAGCGCATATTGGAAGCGTGTATTCGTCATCGCCATACTGGCGTATCACCTGGCGTGATGGTATGGAATGCCATTGGTTACACGTCTCGGTCACCTCTTGTTCGCACTGACGGCACATTGATGTGTTACGACCCGTGGCTCTACCCTTCATTCGATCGCTGCGAAACCCAACCGAATGCACGACCGCATGTTGTAGGTCCTGTACGGGCCTTTCTGGATACAGAAAATGTTCGACAGCTGCCCTGGCCAGCACATTCTGCAGATGTCTCACCAATTGAAAACGTCTGGTCAATGGTGGCCGAGCAAGTGACTCGTCACAATACGCCAGTCACTACTCTTGATGAACTGTGGTATCGTGCTGAAGCTGCATGGGCAGCTGTATCTGTACACGCCATCCAAGCTCTGTTTGACTCAATGCCCAGGCATATCAAAGCCGTTATTGCGGTCAGAGGTAGTTGTTCTGGGTACTGATTTCTCAGGATCTATGCGCCCAAATTGCGTGAAAATGTAATCACATGTCAGTTTTGGTATTATATATTTGTCCAATGAATACCCGTTTATCATCTGCATGTCTTCTTGGTGTAGCAATTGTAATGGCTGGTAGTGTAATTACACTTTTTAATTATTATACATTGCGCACACGTACGCAATCTTGAAATAATTTATAGTTCTTACATCACACAAGCAAAAACGCTTTCCTTTTTTAAAATGTCAACTTATATGACGTATCGTCACACCGTGCACATTATACGCCAAACATTCTCATTTGGGGAGAGATCCGGCGACGTTGCTGGCCGAGGTAGGGTTTGGCAAGCACAAGGACAAGCAGTAGAAAGTCTCGCCGCTTGCGGGCGAGCATTATCTTGCTGAAATGTCAGCCTAGGATGGCTTGCCATGAAGGATAGAATACCTTCGACGTACCGGTGCGCTGTATGGGTGCCACGGATGACAAGCAAAAGTGTCCTGCTATGAAATGAAACAGCAGCCCAACACATCACTTCTGGTTGTTGGTCGTTTGACCGGCGACGCTCAGGTTGGTTGTTGTTGTTGTGGTCTTCAGTCCTGAGACTGGTTTGATGCAGCTCTCCATGCAACTCTATCCTGTGCAAGCTTCTTCATCTGCCAGTACCTACTGCAACCTACATCCTTCTGAATCTGCTGAGTGTATTGATCTCTTGGTCTCCCTCTACGATTTTTACCCTCCACGCTGCCCTCCAATGCTAAATTTGTGATCCCTTGATACCTCAAAACATGTCCTACCAACCGATCCCTTCTTCTAGTCAAGTTGTACCACAAACTTCTCTTCTCCCCAATCCTATTCAATACCTCCTCATTAGTTACGTGAACTACCCACCTTATCTTCAACATTCTTCTGTAGCACCACATTTCGAAAGCTTCTATACTCTTCTTGTCCAAACTGGTTATCGTCCCTGTTTCACTTCCATACATGGCTACACTCCATACAAATACTTTCAGAAACGACTTCCTGACACTTAAATCTATACTCGATGTTAAGCAATTTCTCTTCTTCAGAAACGATTTCCTTGCCATTGCCAGTCTTCATTTTATATCCTCTCTACTTCGACCATCATCAGTTATTTTACTCCCTAAATAGCAAAACTCCTTTACTACTTTAAGTGTCTCATTTCCTAATCTAATCCCCTCAGCATCACCAGATTTAATTTGACTACATTTCATTATCCTCGTTTTTCTTTTGTTGATGTTCATCTTATATCCTCCTTTCAAGACACTGTCCATTCCGTTCAACTGCTCTTCCAAGTGCTTTGCTGTCTCTGACAGAATTACAATGTCATCGGCGAACCTCAAAGTTTTTACTTCTTCTCCATGAATTTTAATACCTACTCCGAATTTTTCTTTTGTTTCCTTTACTGCTTGCTCAATATACAGATTGAATAACATCGGGGAGAGGCTACAACCCTGTCTCACTCCTTTCCCAACCACTGCTTCCCTTTCATGCCTCTCGACTCTTATAACTGCCATCTGGTTTCTGTACAAATTGTAAATAGCCTTTCGCTCCCTGTATTTTACCCCTGCCACCTTCACAATTTGAAAGAGAGTATTCCAGTTAACGTTGTCAAAAGCTTTCTCTAAGTCTACAAATGCTAGAAACGTAGGTTTGCCTTTTCTTAATCTTTCTTCTAAGATAAGTCGTAAGGTTAGTATTGCCTCACGTGTTCCAACATTTCTACGGAATCCAAACTGATCTTCACCGAGGTCCGCTTCTACCAGTTTTTCCATTCGTCTGTAAAGAATTCGCGTTAGTATTTTGTAGCTGTGGTTGGTATCTCACTGAAATGGAAATGCCGTGTGGCTAGGGCCCCCAGTCGGGTAGACCTTTCGCCTGGTGCAAGTCTTTTGAATTGACGCCACTTCGACGACTTGCGTGTCGATGGGCAAGAAATGATGATGATGATAAGGACAACACAGCACCCAGTCCTTGAGTGGAGAAAATCTCCGACCCAGCCGGGTATCGAACCCGGCCGTTAGGTATGACATTCCGTCTCGCTGACCACTCAGCTACCAGGGGCGGACAGTATCCATCTGCTTCGAGGCCTCTCCAGGCACCGGGTTTCATCCTGTCTCTTTATTCATCACCATCGTCGTACAACACTGAGAACACTACACTGCACACGCGTCCATTATACTCAGCATCAGCCTGCAAATACATATACAAGACACCTCTCGCATATCCGCAAGGGAAGGGCCCAATGTGAGCGGACGAAGACGCCCTTCCGGACAGATGGCTGAATACACCCCATGGGATATCCTGGCCGAAAATACCACGATATTTGCGTTTGCCGCAAAATATTTAGGAGGAACCTAAGTGGATTCACCTCATATGAGAAATAGTAGGGAATGCCGACGTCGGGCTGAGAGTCTTTGGAAGAATCTCAAGGAAATATAATTCATACACGAAAGAAGTGGCTTACAGAACACATGTTCGATTGATTCTTGTCTCTTACTAACGTTCTTTGTGAACTGAAATGAGAATCCCTGGCGGGTAGATGACGTTCTTTCCGTGGAAAATAGTTGAGGAAACTTTAGAGAACCGGTATCTGGAGCTGACTGCAGAAGAATTCTGGTGCCGCCAACATAGATTTGGCGTAAGGATCACGAAAATAAATTAGGGCTCGTACAGAGACACACAGACAGTCTGTTTGCGAGAGGAACAGGAAAGGAAATCCAGAATGAGGTTTTCACTCTGCAGCGGAGTGTGCGCTGATATGAAACTTCCTGGCAGGGCCCTACCACTTGCCCTCGAAAAGCAAAGGTCCCGAGTTCGAGTCTCGGTCTGGCACACAGTTTTAATCTGCCAGGAAGTTTCAGGAAAGGAAATGACAACTAGTGGTACTAAGTACCCCCACCGTGCACCATACAGTGGTTCGAGGAATATGTGTGTAGATATAGATGTAAAACAGCCTTCAGTTACATCCCTACTCGCATTCGAAGCATACAAGGCCTTAGAAAATAATAATGATAAAAAAGACAGTAGTTACATGTGGGCTGGTACCTCGTCGGCACATTCTGCGATGGGGTGCAGAAGTAAAAATTTATTTAATATAATTACTTTTTATTTACAACGCAATTACATAGAACTTGTTGCTGCAGAATTAGTTGGTACACCATATTTTTTGGAAAATTTCACATTTTTCAGCAAGTCTTTTTCCTTTTTATGGGTAATTATAAAACTCCTTGCAAGTCAGCTTGTAGTAAAACTGGCACTGTAAGATGAATGATGACGCTAGATGCAGAACGTGCTTGCATTGGCGATACAGGATACATAACATGCAATGCCACCTGTGAGACGACCCTGTCAACATAAACTTGTTGAAATAAATAAAACTGAGGCCGCATTTACGTGTTGCGCTAACAGATGGTGTTACTTCGGTACTTGAGTGAAGCTCGTAATAGCATTTTCCAGAATCGAGGCGAAATAGGGTTTTGTCGGGATGTCGAGGTCTATAACGGCGACACTTTCGACGTATCGGGACCTAAGGCAATCTAGTTACATGGTGAACAATACAAAAAACGCAAAACGACGTCTTAGATTAATATTGAAATAAATAAATGTGTCTCTTAAGTTAACAAACAGATCTGAAACAGCCCGAAAGAAGAGGGTATTAACACATGGGAAAAAAGTGGTTGACGCATGCGGACCGCTTTTGTTATCAGTCACTGAGATATCCGTCTGTATTGAGAGCAGCCGAAGAAGATACAGTTAGTCGTAAGTTACAGTCCAGACCTCCTTTCCATCATAATATCGGGCCTTCGGCATATGCAGATCGATTCGCCCCTATCTTGTGTGGATTTCAGCTCCCATGCCGTCGCAGTCGCTTTTAGTCGAGTATCTAACCACAGCAATGAGATCTCCCGCGGGAATCCATCGCTCTTGTACGCCAATTGTCGTCGCGTCCTTAGTCTATCAGCTTAAGTAAGTGGTTTCAACGCAGAGAGCGAGTCTTTGACTGTGACAAGATGCTCAGCCGCTATGACCATGCCCTGTTAATGGCAATGATTTCACCCGTGTAAACAGACGCATGGTTTTTTTAATATCGATATAAGCACAGCCGTCGGAGGCCCTGTATTTACACCCGTCGCTATGCCTACACACATGATGCCTGGCCATTACTCGAGTAGGCTTTATAAATTGCTGTTTTTGATTACTTCAGTGGTTCCCAAATTTCTTAGACCATTACCCCTGAGTGCAATCACACATTAGCTGGCGCCCCCGCCCCCCCTGCCATCTATTGGCCCCTCCGTTCCCCCACAATTATCACCAAAATTGGCACCTAACTAAACTACAGAATGAAAGACTTTTTGTGGAACACTTTTATTTTTAAAATGATTAAAAATGAATTATATTTAGTATGTGTGTGTGTGTGTGTGTGTGTGTGTGTGTGTATGTGGTGTTTGGCGCTTATCATTGTGTGTGTGTGTGTGTGTGTGTGTGTGTTTGTGTGTGTGTTAGTATGAATGTCAAAGAAATTGTGCTACCCACAACTTCTTCTCAGAAAAGAAAGCTAACTACTCACGGTGAGGCTACGCAGTTATTACAAACCATGCATCACCTGCATTACTCCTCTCCATTGTGGCACTTGCTTGACCTGCACGCTGCAATCCCACTTAAAAACAAACAAGCTCAGATGTGTGCACTATACTTACTGTTCGTAAATCAGTTCATTGCTGCACTCCTTACTTCTGAACTGACAGAAATTGGACGACTTCTGGGTTCAAATGGGTCAAATGGCTCTGAGCACTATGGGACTTAACTTCTGTGGTCATCAGTCCCCTAGAACTTAGAACTACTTAAGCCTAACTAACCTAAGGACATCAGACACATCCATGCCCGAGGCAGGATTCGAACCTGCGACCGTAGCGGTCGCGCGGTTCCAGACTGAAGCGCCTAGAACCGCTCGGCCACACCGGCCGGCCACGACTTCTGGGTTTTAGTGTTTTGTGTCTGACCACTCTAATAATAATAATAATAATAATAATAATGATAAAATTATGTACAACACTATAGTAGCCCTTATGCATGTGTAGTTACTGCTATGTCATGCTTTAAATTAATTTATTTATCTGTTTCGAAGCGAGTATCAAACAATTTCTGGACTACTGCAGGTAATATCTACAGCTTGAAGAAGACATTTCGTTGAGATATTTAGCGTTTGTTAGGTGTATGACTCACTTTTATCATCAGCACGGGACAAAACACAGCATACGTGTGTAGTGGGTGAACTGCTGAAGAACCTATAACGCCCACCACATTAATGCTACTAATTGAGAAAAAGTAATTATTGATAACTTACATAATCAATATTGGAGTCTTACAAGATTGTGATAGTGCTAATGATCTTTTGAAAGTAATTTAGTTTTGTGGCTGAAATAGCACCTAATCGTTTAGTTTTGGTTTCCGTAAGTTTTATTTTACCCCTCAGAGGGTAATTACCCCCAGGTGGGGAAGCATTGGATTACTGGGTTCTCAGAGTATTACAGATGACCGAGATTCTTGAGTATTGCTCATCAGACACTTACTTCCTAGGTAGGAATGTTAGATGACAGACAAGGTCCAACAAAGAGCCGGCGTGAGAGCATTACAGAGATGCTCAACCAAGTCCAGAGGCACACTTTACAAGACAGGTCTTGTGGATCACCATTGAAATTCGGAGAGAGCACGCTCCCGAAACAGTAATCCAACACGTTAATTCCTGCCACTTGTGTCTCCCGAACCATAACGAGAAAATTCGTGAAATTATAGCTAACGCGTAAGTTTACCAATAATATTTCTTCTAAGACATCATTCACGAATGGAACAGCGAAGGGGTGAAGATAGAGCGGTACCAGAACACACACATCGCTAGGTGGCTTGCGTAGTATAGATGTAGATGTAGATACGTGGGAAAGGAGTAGTTGCAGCTTTCACAAAGCTCGCCTTCCCAGAAGCAGGAGTGTTGCCTGGAAAAAACCAGTGTCCGCTCGGAAACTGCCCGTGAGGCGTTGCAGGAAGCTCTGGTCCTCGACGTCATCATCGATTAAGGCGCACACACACACACACACACACACACACACACACCCTCTCTCCCTCCTGTTCCGGGCAGAGTACCCCGGGCGCCTGCGCAGTAGATAACGGCTCCGGAGCGCTGGCGGGCATTGTTTTCATTTAACTTGCCGGGCCTTATCGCCAGGGGAACTCCCGAGTTGTAAACCAACTTCATTTGTTTCCCGGGCCGGGCCGCGCCGCGCCGCCGTGAAATAGTGCTCCGCCCGCACGCCAGATGGCTCTCTGGAGCCTCGTCGCCTGGCTGACAATCCGTTAATAGAAAATAATAGAATTAGCTGCGGAGCTGCTGCAGCCGCCGCAGCCTGCACACTAGCTCCTCCAGGTGAAACTCGCAAGACGTTCCTGTCCGAGCCGCGTTACTATTGCAAAGTCTTTGCTTTTTCGAGAGTTTTTCATCTTTGCAAATCCCCACCGCCAGTTTCTTGTTCAGATGAATGACAATTCGGTAAGTCTCTGATCTGAGTTTTCGTTTTTCATTATAGCAATCCTTTGTGTCACTATCCTTTCGGATTTCCTCACTTATCACCGTTATCGCCATGAGTCTCTTCCTCCGAGTTTGATGACCACAGACGGCTCTTGGTTTCCACACTGGGGAAGGCTGTTACCGATGCTGTCAAATTCTCGAAACCCAGAGACAGAGGGCTTCCATTCTTTTCTCTTTCCTGACGCAACCCAAGTAATAATTTAGGATAAAAGTTACGAATAACTCGACAGCACTAGCAACCAAAGATCTTGTTACCAACTAGAAGTTACCACGAGTGCACCGAGGGGATGGCGAGTTACGCAGCCGCCAATGACGCAGGCGCAGTAGTGGTGCAAAAGCCGACCGAGAAACAAGAGAGATAGATAGATGCCCTTGAGTTTCCTAACCATTGTGTTACTGTCTTCGGCCCACGAAAGAGGCGTTTCCCCCGGTTCGTGACTGTAAACGGATACTGTTGTGACAGTGTCATGTCGTCTTAAGACCAGACTATTGCAGAACAGAGATCTACCGCTAACATAGTTATGTGGCTACAATGCCTTTGGTTCACACAGCTGCACACCTCGCACATGTTCAGCTACGGAGTTTTTGCTGCTACTTCACTAAGGTATTGTAGGGTCTGAAAGATCAGCGAACAGTTGCTGAACCAAATCTTCGTTACTCGAACTACTGCAATACAGTGAGCGCCACTACTGCCAGCTAAATAAAAGATTCAAACTACCGAAGGCACAACTACTGATAGGCATAGTTAGCAAATGAAAGATTTTCATAGAGAACAAACAATGTATTTACCTTAATAGTGTTCAAAAGTCATAATATATGTAGCAGTTCATGACATCCAGTCTCACAAATGTACTGCCTCTGATGGACACATGTCCAGATCATCCGCTTTCCAAAATCCGCCATCTCACTTCCCCACATCCACCACTGCTGGCAGCTCACCTCCAACTGCGCAACGCTACGCGCTGTTCACATCCAGCTGCCCAACACTACAATGGCCAACAACAATGCAAACAAGCCACAGACTGCACACAGCACAGCCAGTGATTTTCATACAGAGCAGTACGTGGCGTTACCAATAAGAAAACCTAAACAGCCTACTTACCCCCCACATAAGATTTTACAAATTGTTTTGGGCACTGGCCAATACAGTTTTGAAAAAAATTTCCATAATTACAATAACAAAGAAATAAAATGCACACACTTATCGATACAATGTTGGTCAAAAGCTAAAATTTTCTCACAATCCATAAAGATAGTCCTGATCATTCATCACAGTAAAATTGCAGTGTTTTTCTCAAAGTTTGAGCAGTAAAAGAAAATGCACACGGAAGTAGTGGAGTTCCATGCTGTCTTGAAGAAGTAGTGTTGTCCTTCCAACGGAAAGACAGTGCTGACTCTTGACATGCAGACCGGTAATGGGCCATAACAGAGCAAACCCACAGCAGAGTCAGTCGAAGTTGAAGAATATTGGTAGGTAGGTCATCACAGAGTAGACCCACTGTAATCCTGCTAGAGATTACGGTATTGGTGGGCCACCAGAGGTGCAGACCCACTGCAGTCCTTGTAGCAATAGTGGTATTGGTGTGCCATCAAAGATGCAGACCCACTGTAGTCCTTGTAGAGACGACCAGCATCCATCTGTTGCTACTGTGCAGGTGCACAATCACCATCGAAGAGTCTTGCAGACAATATAGAAAGTCCATAAACCACCACTTGTGCACTCAGAAAGTTTTTGGAATTGTCCTTAGAATCAGCAATGCTGTTAACCAGTCCCTTGCTGAATTATCAACACACGTGTGAGCACTAACAGTCCTCTTTTTTTCACATATTGTGCATATACTATGACCAACAGAAACGTGTGCACTGAAATGAATGCTTACAAGTTACTTAATTTGATGAACTGGTGTCTATACAATTATAAATTTACAAATAAGAATTCAATTACAAAGATACAGAAAACATCATTAAAAACATAATAATACAGATAACATTTGTAGTAATACAGGCTTTACAAAAGAATAGAAATAAACATATACATCAGTGTTACAGGAATTATGACATAAGTAAATATATAAAATAATGAGAATAGTCTTCAAAACATTAATTTCACATATGAGCATTGAAACAGAACAGAATAAATAATGTCTAAACATCTTTACAAAGTAAATAACATATTATTAGAAAAATTCTACAACATAACTCTCATCAGCTAAACACATAAAGACAGGAAAAACACAAATACACAAGGGTACACAAACACATAGCGGGATAACACAAAACGAAAGGACAGGGTTCTGCAGTATTTTGCTAACAAAACTTTTTTTTCTTGGAGATCTCCCTTCGTTCATCATTATTCCCAAAAAGTCCTATCTATACCTGCTTTCTGTACTTTTTTTTCATAACTTCTCAATGCATTTCTTCCAATTCATCACAACTCATTCTCTTATATAGTCGACCCCCTCTTAAGCTAACTTAAATCTACTGAGCTCAGATGCATAAACTAAGGGAAGAGGCAATGCAACATCACTAAATAAATTAACACAAACAGCAATGAAAAAAAATGGAAATTGGCAAAGCAAGCAGCAGTAAATATAAATTAACAAAACAAATGCAACATTACAACTAATATAAGGCAATGTGCAGCAAATAAGGAAAATAAATCAGTAGTAAAACTGGCTTAACACAAGGTAAAATTCAGTAGAACTATGCCTGGCAAATAGCAGCAGAAAATGCAATAACTTATACCTAAAGATGACAAACCCACAAGCAGAAAAAATAGTACACTAAAGACAACAATGCAGATAAGGGAAATGTATATTCACATCTTAATGTCTATGTAATTAAAGTGGTGCACCACAATTTATTTCAAAAAAAAATTACCAAGTACTTGAAAAGAAAATTATGTATGCAGTTACTGTTATTAGTCCCTTCTTATTGTTCTTTCCTTTCCAAGTGCTCCTTTATCGAAGAATGTGGATCATAAAATTATTATTTAATAGATATGTTGACATAAAGTGTTCACATTAGCAAATGCATTTAATTTTTATTTTATAAAACCAATGCTGCAACACAGCTGGAAACCAGATATCAAATGAAATAAGCAACTATGTGCAAAGTAAAGCATAAAAATATCATTCAATAGTCATGTGGCATTTCGTAAGTTAGTAGAAATTCTCTCAACTCTTGTAGAAAGACGCTTGTCATAATCAGGTGTGCAGATGTAAATATCTTTTCAAGTAATGAGTGTGTCGTATTTGCGATGCTTTCTAGAAAGGAATGTCAATAGCGAGGTTAATGGCCTCTCCATTTTTGGTTGTGCCTCTGAAAGGCACAGCTTTTTTTTCCCAGGTGGCTGTCGCATAGCTTGGCGCCTACAGCGCATTACGTCAAGATCACTTAGCTTTCTTACCGAAATATTTACGACACCAGTTTGCACTATAGTGACAGTCTCATATAAAAATTTCATAGCTCAAGAATTTGTGTTGAAAATGTCTAGAAACAAAATCCTATAAATATAACAGTGTCCAAAAAATTTTCGCCGGCATTGTGATACATTCACGCATTTACACACATTTCATAGCTCTTAAAGTACGATTCTTGGTTTCCAACATCCTTTTTCACAAATCAGAGTCCCTAACCACTACTCATTACTCCTTACCTTATTACACATGTACATATTTGTCGACAGTTCTTCAATATTTCATCATAATAAATATGTAGCATGATCAAATTCCTCATTTAACATCAGCTTATTGATCATAAACATACCTCAACAGCATAATACACATCGTCGTCATAAAAATAACATCATAACACCTCAGTCAAATCTCAAAAACGTCGTAGCCTTCTGCAATAATGTCAGAACCTAAAAAAAATTCTCTGCTCATTTCAATGTTGTCATCTACCTCCAACGTAAATCATGCTCCCTAACCAAATACTACATTCAAAGCTCTCATAGTACCACAATGTTTCCGAAAAAATATGAACAGTTCACACAGTGCAGACAAAATACAATTTCATAAGTGTGAAGTTATCCAACTGTGTAATTGCGTAAACATGTGTCACTGATGTAAAAAGAATGTTTGTTTCTCTGTCAAATAATCAGATAGCTGCGTAATTCTGTGTTAGAGAAATATGGTAACGATGTGTAAAATTGTATAAGCAAATACCATATTAGCTAAGGCTCCTTGTGCTTGCAAAACACATGGTACACAAAGTAAGCATGTACCCCCCTGAGGATTAATGTAATTATAACCTCAGGTGTTACAGATTACAGCAATGGAATGAAACGTATCACGGAAAGCCTTTGTATCTTTGTAATTCAAAAATCTTTAATAATAAATGTTTTAAGTACAAAATTAATCACTCAAATACGTGTACTTCAGTGCTAAACTGTGTGTCTTGTTGCAAGACAATCTCTGTCATTACTGAAGGGTAAAAAATGTGCCAAGTGTCGTAATTATCGTCGTCTGTATGCAAAGTTCTGTAGAAGTCAATGTACTCACCTCATCATAAAGTGAAATGCTTTGCATATAGATATCGTAGTTATTACGTACCTTACCGTGATCAAGAAAGTACTATAATGTAACGTATTGTTGTGCTACGAAAAAGGCTGTCTCATTGTAGCTATACCACAAAAGATACTACTAAAACATGTTCTACTTTCCAGAATAATACAGAAAAACTTTGCAGATATAAAACAGATACACCGCAAAAGCAACCATGTAAATTGTGTCGCACATTAGTAGCATCATGATATAATCCTTTAGGCATCAAAGAAACCAAATGCTAAGCCATCTTTAATCCCACAGAAAGTACTTCAAATAAAGAATGTCTTTTCAAGTAAACCAAAATGTTGCATGAAAATCTCATTAGCAGTGCCGGTATATGTACTAAGTATGTAAGCCTTATAGTCGCTACGTAATCGTGCAACTAACAAGCAAGAATGTACACACACAATAACACCGTGTCGTCTGTTCACTATAACAATGCATTAATAATTACTGTCTAAATATGTTCCCTAGACTCTAGACTGGATAGTTAACTTTAAAACATAGTTGCATGTTCACAAAGTCTGACGAAGCGTACTAGTAATGTGAAGTGAAAAGTTTTATAGCAAAGACTACGTGAAAAAGCAGATTACCTCTCAATAAACGGTTTTATATGTGAAAGTTGGCGCAATCTTTAACCCTTTCTAGTGCGCAGAGTTTTAACTTCAAAGCAATTATCATGTTGTGTACGTCGGTAAGGAATGCTAAAATTTTTCTCAAGGTTAGCGTCTATGTCATTTTTCTCTGAGCCAGCCGGCGCACGTGGCTGCCTGCGGTGTGAGTCATTCCCTATAGTCTCTTTGTTGGCGCGCGTCGTTATTGGGATTTGGAGACCTAACTTCTACAAATTCACCTTGTCGATAGGGCCCTGCCCTGTTTGAATCCCGCCAGTTCTGATGCAATTCAGGTCTGTCGTTACACTTATATCGTCTGTCGTCATGTCGGTAGCTCCTGTAGTTTCTTTCTTGTCGGTTAAGTGGTGGAGAATTTCTCCCTGAATTATCACTGCACGGTGGACCATTGCGTCTGAAGTTATTCTGTCTCCCGTGATAATAATAGTTCTGGTTGCCATATTGTCTGTTTCTATGATTGTCTCTGTCATATTCGTTACTACAGAAATGCGATCTTTCTCTGTAACTATTACTCTGCCAGTGGTTGTCATATGGGTGGTGTCTGTTTTGGTCACGATTTGTGTTGTGAGAATAGCCTTGTCATGACCAGTTATTATTTCTTTCATCGCGGAATTGCGACGGATGTGACCTGTAATTGTTGTGTTCCTGTTTTTTGCGTTCCGCGACTGTCAGTGTCAATTTTTAATTCTTGTAAAAGTCCCTGAAAAGCTTCAATGTCGTCTTTACAACGTCCTGCCAAAATATTATGTCGCAAATGTTCAGGCAATTTGATTAAGCAAATGCGGATGAGTTCTGAGGGGCTGTAAGGGTTTGACAGGTACTGATTCTTGTGCAACATGTCTTCAAAATACTTCACAAGACTGAAAAATTCAGATTGTTCGAAGTGTTTCATCATTATGATGCTATGTTTTACTCGGTCTTGTGTAGCTTGAGACCAATATACTGAGAGGAAGGCATGATAAAATTCTCCTTCACTGTGACAATCGTGAAAGACCGATCGCATTCTCACAGCTGGTTAATTCTCTAAATAGCCACTCATAAATTCTAATCTGTGCTCTAATGACCAGTTGGGAGGAAAACAATGAGAGAATTGATGAAGCCACGCTTGTGGATGAATGTCGTTGCCGGAATTCTTAAATTTTTTGAATTTACGTTTAGTAATAAACAGCTTATAGTCAAAATCATGTCGGCGAGTCGCATATCGGTCATTGTTACTTCGTTTCGGCGGTTCCATCTCAAAATTCGGTGTACCTTGCCAATTTCTTTCATAATTTCTGAAGTGCCCTGTGTTATCATCTAGTGACTGTTCCGTATTTCTATGTCCCTCTTCCCGTATTGGAGCGCGGGTGCCCTCTAAAATATGTAATTCTTGTATTACCTGTGTGAACTGATCTTGTACCTCCCAGATTTCTCTTTGGTGTTGCGTATTAATTTGATTCTGATTTTGTTTGAATTTCCTAATTTGTTCGCACTCTTCTGTGTCATTAAAGACTACCGGTTTTGTGTCATTCAGATTATCATCCACCTTCGTAGATAAATTATTTAGCTGATCCGAAAGTTCAACTACTTTCTCTGATAATGATCTAATTTCCTCCATGTGTCTTTCTGAACCAATTTTCAGAGTATCTACTGTGTCCTTTAAGTTTTCCTGAGTTTTTGCAAGTTGCGTAACCGAATCGGTAGATGCAACTGAGTCAATTTTAGCTTGCAAGGTCTCATGATTTTCATGAACAATTGTTCGCAGTTCTTTTATGGCTGCTTCGTGATTCTGTAATGCATTTTCATGCTGCGAACAAATAGGTTGAAAATGCTCACAAATTTGTATTTTTAAGTCATTACAGACTTTTTGACATTTCGATTCAATGTTATGTAACTCAGTAGTTAAATCTTCACGTGTTTGTTCTAGCGTGGTGTCTAACTTCCGAAGATTTTGTTCCATTGTGTCTAACTTTTGAAGCTTTTGCTGTGTTTGTCTCTGATTTTGTTCCATTTGTTGCATTAATTGCAATAATAATGTATTAGTGTCTGGAAATTGTTTCTGACCTGTTACAGTTCCTGTGTCAGAGACATGCAGGGGTGTACGTACACCAATCATAATCCCACCCCACACCATCAAACCATGACCTCCATACAGGCCCCTTTCAAGGACATTAAGGGGTTGGTATCTGGTTCCTGGTTCACGTCAGATGAAAACCCGGCGAGAATCACTGTTGAGACTGTACCTGGACTCGTCCGTGAACATAACCTGAGACCGTTGTTCCAATGACCATGTATCGTGTTCTTGGCACCAGCTTTTACGGGCTCTCCTGTGACCAGGGATCAGTGGAATGCACATTGCAGATCTCCAGGCGAATAAACTATGTCTGTTCAGTCGTCTGCTGACTGTGTGTCTGGAGACAACTGTTCCAGTGGCTGCGGTAAGATCCCGAGCAAGGCTACCTGCAGAACTCCGTGGGTGTCTGCGGGCACTGATGGTGAGATATCGGTCTTCTTGTGGTGTTGTACACTGTGGACGTCCCGTAATGTGGCGCCTGGACACGTTTCCTGTCTGCTGGAATCGTTGCCATAATCTTGAGATCACACTTTGTGGCTCACGGAGGGCCCGTGCTACCACCTGCTGTGTTTCACCAGCCTCCAGTCGCCCTACTGTTCTACCCCTCATAACGTCATCAATATGTGTTCTTTGAGCCATTTTCAACACACAGTCACCATTTGCAAGTCTGATAAGACTGCACACTTACTCGCTGCACCGTACTCTGACATGCACCAACACACCTCTGTCTATGTGGACTGCTGCCAGCACCACCGAGGGACGACCGCAGGTCAGATACACCGCATGGTCATACCCCGAGCTGATTTAAAATCCGCAAACCGCCCACCAGAGCGTTGTTTCACCGTGTATCAGCAGTATCCTTAATTTATGAGCATGAGTGTACTTGATATCGACTAAAGCTGATGCGAAATGTTTCTTGTCGACAAACACGACACAGCTGCTGAAATTGACTTCAGTGATATAATAAATGAGATTGCTCCGATCAAAACAAGGTAATTTATAGTAAAATTACATTTTCTGACAAAAAAGTGAAACATCGGTAGACATCGCTGGATGTCAATGTACACTGATGAGCCAGAACATTATGACCTCTGACCACTGCGAGGCTGTATGCTGACGCGGTAAGAGAAATACATGAGAAATGCCGAGACAAATGGGGAATCAGTCTAGCAACGATAAGTGGCGCACATTCGGAAATCCGCCGACTTAAGCGACTTTGACAAAAGTAAGATTGTTGAGGTCCAGTGCCAGGGAACACGTATCTCGGAAACAACGAAGTAGGACGGCTTTTGGTGTGCTGCTGTTGTGAACGGCTATGGGAACTGGTTGAAGAATGCTGAAACCACGAGAAATTGGACGTCCATACTTCATCACAGAACATATAAGTACGAGGTCTGCGCTCCCTAAATCAGGATTGGCGGGGATCTGTGACACATCTGACGACAGAGTACAATTCTGCTGCAGGCACAGATGTTTTGGGAAACTCCTTTCATCGCACAGTGTTGAACAAGGTGTTCCTCAGCAGAGCATCCCTATGTGATGCACCAGGTTGGGGGTTTTCTCTGTCCGGGGCCGGGTGTTTGTGTTGTTCTCATGATTTCATCATCATCATCATCATTCGTGACAGAGGCTACATTGAACTTTGAAGAAAAATTGGACTGTGAAAAAATTGGGACTTTGTATGGGCGCTGATGACCGCGCATTTGTGCGCCTCACGAACCAAACATCACCACCCTACTTGATGCCATGTTCACCCAACAGCATCGTCAGTTATGATTACAGTGGACGGGGGACAGGACCCTGGATCAATGGAACAGTGTCACCGGGTCGAATGAACCCCATTTTTTGCTAAACCAGATCGATGGTCGTGTCCAGATGTGCCGTCTTCCAGGCGAATGGCTGCTCTAAACATGCAGTGCAGCTCGGTTGCAGGCCAGTGGGAGCAGTGTTATATTACAGGGGCATTGACTTGGGCAGCCATGGGACCTGCGAGGTAGTATTCGAGGCAGCATGACAGTTGTGGACTATATGAACATTATTAGGAACCACCTGTAACCCCTTACGCTTGATGTCTCCCTAACAGTGGTGGCATCTTCCAGTAGGATGTCAGTGTCAGGAGGCCAGAATCGTGCTGCACTGGTTTGAAGAGCGTAACGGTGAACTCGATGTCTTGGTCATCAAATTTGTCTTATCTGAATCCGATGAAATCCATCTGGGACGCTATCGGACGTCAGCTCCGCGCCCACAAACCAACCGCCCGCAAATTACGGTAAGTGTTTGACCTGTGCGTGGACCTCTAGTGTCACAGACCTCTGAGAACCTATCAAGTATTTGTCGAATTCATGACACGCAGAACCACTGTTGAACTGCGTTCCAAAGGTGGACCAACACTATCGTAAGTAGATGTTTTGGCTCATCAGTGTAACTTCGTACACGTACACAGCATCGGCGGGTAAGTAAATGATTAAAATTGCAATTCTCTGTGAGTGATGGAAATGGAGTGCATTGGTGCTGCTCTGTTTAGTGCTGTTACCGGGCCTGCTACAGTATATAAAGGTCGTGAACAGTCTCAGATATTGAGCGCTCACCGTGAAGAACAGGGAGACGCCTCGTACTCGAGTGACAAACTGTTAATCCTCACATAAAACAGTTTGAAGGGGCCTCGTTGTTGGTCTCCATTTGGCCAGCTGGTCGATTCGTGCAACTACGAGATCTGTGGGGCTTTAGGATGTGACACTGGCCCCATTTTGGAGTGCATGCGAACGTGATGTACAGCTTACTAGTCGTTGAGGCTACGGCCGACTACCTCTGAACTACCTCTGACCAACACAAAGGAGGATCGTCATATTGTGCACCAAGCACATCGTAACAGCTTCACATCTGCACCCGCAGTCCGAGAACAAGCAGTGAACTGTCTGCAGCATTCTGTCTCATCCCGCCCATTGGTAGGAGACCAACAGCAGCAGCACTAGAGAATTACCGTCCCACGCGTAGGCTCTCATAGACACAACCAATGGCGTCTGCTACGTAAGAGCACAAGAGCACTCAAGGACCCTAACTTTTGACACCTTGCACATTTATCGTTTTTTTTAAGATGTTAAACGTAATAAATAGATGCGATAATCTAAAATGCAAGGCACTATGCTACATTGCAACTCCTTTTGACTCCTTGAAACTTGGCATCAGGATCGCCAGCACACCTTCAGTTGTACACTTTTTAAGGGGCTTTTGCGCATGCACAACTCGCGTGAAGTAATTGCCTTAAGGGCAAAATACATACGGGTTTGATAAACAACGTGCACGGTTCACGGCGTGCACAGTTATGTCTTACCACTCAACTACAAGTTAACATCAATACCATCAGGTGGTAGCACACTGCACCAGGCTTTGTCCCCATTTACTTGGCATAAATCCATCTCCTCAGATATGCCAATTCACTCACTGTATAGCAAACTTAAGCCGGAGATCAGTATATGTTATATTGATAGAAAGATTCTATAGGACTCGCAATGAGATAAAATATACTAAGTTTTGGATTTTATCATACAGTAATCCATATGAACCACACCATCGTCATTTGTGAGACTGTAGCATTTATTCATGCATTTGACATCTGTCGATGTTATGGCGGGTCAGTCCACATTGTGTATATGAATATTCGCTAAAAGCTGTCTCACTGGCTCCTCTGATATGCACTTAAATGTGGGATATGTGGGATCGATGGCGGTGTGCCTTTGGCCTTTACGGCTCTCAGCGCCTCATTTGCATTCTAGTCAAGTGACCGTGTTGGTAGACAGCACTACTTGAATTTAATCATTTCCACAAACGGCAGTTGTGTTTCCAGTTGCTTGTTTACTGTGCAGGAATCGACTTCCGTGTGCAGCGTTAACATAAACTTCTGTTGAGCATGTTTATAGTGTCAAAAAAAAAAAAAAAAAAAAAAAAAGAACTAGGAGCTCCCAGACCAGATCCGTTGATTGGGAAAGTGACGACGTCAAATAAACGTGACTACAAGCGAACATATAACTAAGAAATGTATAATAAGCGTAACCTGTTGTGTTGGTATAACGTAAGGATCTCTGATTTTCATCGTGGAAGCTAACTCGTCAACTAATACAAGTGTTACGGGTCTTGTAAGTTTGTCTCAAAAAATAGGAAAAAGCACGAAAACACCCATTTCACAAAAAAGTGAAACGGAGAGTAATGAAAGCTTAAACATTATTTCATGCTTGCCCTAACTTTACTTAATTCTGTACAAAACAAAAAAAATACACAAAACAATTCTTTCTTTTTTCAGTCAAGTTATGCATATTATTTTTATTACACTTGTCATTATCATTGGTGGCGGTGTCTGTAGTTGTATGAATAAGTTGATAAGCACATACTATTAATTTCACACTCTCATATTTATCTGAATCAAAAAATTTCTGAACTCCCACAATCTATACTCACGAGCCGACACTGACTATAGCAGAAACGACTGTGTTTGGAGTGGTGTTGTTAACGGGATACATGGACTATCGCATTCTGTTCAGCGCATTGTGTTCAGCGATGATTCGCAATTCTGCACCATCCCGTATGACTATCATCGGTGAGCATGGCGGCTGTCTGGCATAGGCCCCATTTGGAAGAGGCGTTAGGGTGTCAAGAGCCATCTGGTATGATTACGGGTGGTAATGACTGAGGGAATCTGACGGCACAACGCTACGTCACGGACATCAAGTGTTCTCCTATGTTATGTCATGAGTCCCCATGTGTTACCACACCCCCAAACCTCTGCTATACGGAGCTAACCAACATCAACGCCACTCTAAGTCTAATGGCAACAGGTTTGAAAAACATCACTCTGTATCAACAGGTCTAGAAGTCTGAATGTTATTATTTAAACCTGTGTGGAAAAAATTCTTCCTGATAATTTAAATCCTCCTAAAACATCACTGAAAATTATATTTCAGTAAATATACTGGCTGGCTCCACCTCAGAGCCTTCAACCATGAGCTGCCCTTGCTCCAGACTACTCCGTTTTCATGAAATAATAGGAAAGGGGAATGAAATGACTGGATTTTCCTTCGGAAAAGGTGAACTATGAATTTTTGGAAATGCTACAGTTCAGCTTGCCAACGGTCCTTGCCGCAGTGGTAACACTGGTTCCCATAAGATCACTGAGGTCAAGCGCAGTCGGGCTAGGCTAGCAGCTGCGTGGGCACCGTCTGGGTCTGCCGAGTGGTGTTGGCAAGTGGGGAGCACCCAGCCCTTGTGGGGCCAGTGGATGAGCTACATGACAGAGAAGTAGCAACTCCAGTCTCGTATAGTGACAATGGTTGGGAGTGAGGTGTGCTGACCACATGTCCCTCTGTATCCACATCCGGTGACCCCTACAGCTGAGGATGAGATGGCGGCCGGTCGGTGCCTTTTGGCCTTCAAAGCCTGCACGGACGGTGTTTGTGTTTTGTTTGGAGTTTAGCTTGAGTTTTAGTTAGTGTGAATTTGGTTGAAAAAATATTAACAAGAACATGGTTTGTCAGTGAGCAATTGCGTCTGTGGGTTATTAGCAGACATATTTACCAACGATCTAGACATAGCATAATTTGGAAACAATCTACACTGACGACATGTTTGTTGTAATAATAGGGGAAGTGGATGAGTACACCCTCTATATAATCTTCAGGCATCAGTACAACAGTATTAAATACAGTACAGGAAAAGGACACATGGAAGATAAGTTTCATAGACTTGGAACAAAGACAGAAAATGATTTGCAAGTATCCGTTTATCGTAAATGAACACAGGCAAATGCAATAATAGGGTGGACTGTAACCATCCCCCACAGCATAACAAAGTCATAGTTTTGCAGTGGTGGCTTGCCTTTGAAAGCTGCATCACTATGAGATAGAGCCACAACAAGAGTTGCGTTTTGTAAAACAAAAGCTGTACCGAATGGGTTCAAAATATGTTTAGTCACACAATCTATCAAAAAATGCAAGGAATGCGTCAAGAAACCACACAAGAATTTAAAAAAAAAAGTTCTCCAGTGACTTTTGCAGCTGCCGTCCTGTTACTTTTCGTCGCAATCCTCTGATTCAGTGGCCGTCTGTCACCATCACTCAACACACGCATTCGTTCGCATTGTGACTTAGCGGACGATATTTTTCTGCTTTCGCTGTATATGGTGCAGTTCTTCGACACGGTACCTCTTGAAACACCGAACACTTCAGCTACCTTGGTGACGGAAGCAACCAGCATGCGAGCACCAACAATGTGTCAACGTTAGAATTCACTTAGCAGCGACATAACGCATAACAATATAGTAGTGATGAAGAGTAGGCTGAAGTTTAAGACATTACTCAGGAAGAATGAATACGCAAAGAAGTGGAATACGGAATTACTAAGGAATGACGAGATTCCCTTGAAGTTCTCTAAGGCTGTAGATACAGCAATAAGGAACAGCTCTGTAGGCAGTACAGTTGAAGAGGAATGGACATCACTAAAAAGGGCCGTCACAGGTGATGTGAAGGAAAACATAGGTACAAAGAAGGTAACTGCGAAGAAACCATGGGTAACGGAAGAAATACTTAAATTGATAGATGAAATGAGGAAGCACAAAAACGTTCCGTGAAACTCAGGAGTACAGAAACACAACTGCTGAGGAATGAAATAAATAGGAAGTGCAGGGAAGCTAAGACGAAATGGCTGCAGGAAAAATGTGAAGACATCGAAAACGAAATGATTGTCGGAAGGACAGACTCAACATACAGGAAAGTCAAAACAGCCTTCGGCGACATTAAAAGCAAGGGTAGTAAAATTAAGAGTGCAACGGGAATTCCACTGTTAAATGCAGCGGAGAGCGCGGAGAGTTGGAAAGAATACATTGAAAGACTCTATGAGGGGGAAGATTTGTCTGATGTGATAGAAGAAGAAACAGGAGTCGATTTAGAAGAGATAGGGGATCCAGAATTAGAATCGGAATTTAAAAGAGCTTTGGAGGACTTACGGTCAAATAAGGCAGAAGGGATAGATAACATTCCATCAGAATTTCTAAAATCATTGGGGGAAGTGGCAACAAAATGACTATTCACGTTGGTGTGTAGAATATATGAGTCTGGCGATATACCATCTGACTTTCGGAAAAGCATCATCCACACAGTTCCGAAGACGGCAAGAGCTGACAAGTGCGAGAATTATCGCACAATCAGCTTAACAGCTCATGCACCCATGTTGCTTACAAGAATAGTATACAGAAGAATGGAAAAGAAAATTCAGGATGCGCTAAATGACGATCAGTTTGGCTTTAGGAAAAGTAAAGGCACGAGAGAGGCAATTCTGACGTTGCGGTTAATAATGGAAGCAAGGCTAAAAAAAATCTAGACGTGTTCATAGGATTTGTCGAACTGGAAAAAGCGTTCGACAGTGTAAAATGGTGCAAGATGTTCGAACTTCTGAAAAAAGCAGGGGTAAGCTGTAGGGAGAGACGAGTCATATACAAGATACACAAAAGCCAAGAGGGAATAATAATAGTGAACAACCAAGAACGAAGTGCTCGTATTAAAAAGGATGTAAGACAAGAATGTAGCCTTTTCACCCCCACTGTTCAGTCTGTACATCGAGGTAGCAGTGGTGGAAATAAAAGAAAAGTTCAGGAGTGGAATTAAAATTCAAGGTGAAGGGATATCAATGATACGATTCGCTGATGACATTGCCATCCTGAGTGAAAGTGAAGAAGAATTAGAATGAACAGTATAATGAGTACACAGTATGGATCGAGAGTAAATCGAAGAAAGACGAAGGTAATGATAAGTAGTAGAAATAAGAACAGCGAGAAACTTAACATCAGGGTTGAAGGTCACGAAGTAGAAGAAGTTAAGGAATTTTGCTACCTAGGCAGTAAAATAACCAAAGATGGACGGAGCAAGGAGGACGTCACAAGCAGACTAGCTATGTCAAAAAAGGCATTCCTGGCCAAGAGAAGTCTACTAATATCAAATATCGGAAGCATTGTATGGTAATGAAACATGGACTGTGGGAAAACCGGAACACAAGAGAATCGAAGCATTTGAGATGTAGTGCTACAGACGAATGTTGAAAATTAGGTGGTCTGATAAGGCAGGGATGAGTAGATTCTGCGCAGAATCGGAGAGAAAAGAAATATGTGGAAAACACTGATAAGGAGAAGGGACAGGATGATAGGACATCTGTTAAGACATGAGGGAATGACTTCCATGGGAGCTGTAGAGGGCAAAAACTGTAGACAGAGATTGTAATACAGCCAACAAATATTTGAGGACGTAGGTAACACAGGAGAGGAATTCGGAATTCGTGGCGGGCAGCATCAAACCACTCAGAAGACTGAGGGGAAAAAAAACGCATTCTCACCTACACAGAACACTTGCAACGCATTGAAGACATTGCGCAGGTGCCGTTAGTGGTCAAACGTAGCAGCGCAACCTGCAGGCTGTTTAAGCTTGCATTTCTCTCGGTGCTTTCATATTTTTGCCAATACTTGTATTTCAATGCAAGAGAAAGGAGACAGAAAAATTAACGAATGAGCAGCTCGAATTTAAATATAGTTCTTTGCTTTGTTTCGAGGGACGATATGATCATGTGTAGCAGTGAGCCGGTAATCGTACCACGAGACCGCGACTGTATACTGTAAACAAGCAGAACACTGGCACTTATTGCAGACGATACTAGTGTTATAATAAATCCTATTATATAGACAGCAGCATGAGAGATTGGAAATGATGTTTTGCAAAGAATTATTATGTAATTCTCAGAAAATATACATCCCAAAATTTTGAAGAAAGACACTGTATTCAGTTCTGCACAAGAAATAGGGTTATACCAACAGGTAGTGTAGCACACGAGAAGGAGTCCATAATTACAGTTGAATACAGCAAAATTTTTACATGCACATATTGATGAAGAACTGAACTGGAAGAAGCACATTATTAAGATTCTAAGATAATTAAGTTCGGCTCCTTTTGCTTTCAGTTGAACTGATAATCTTGGGGAAAAAAGGATTAACCTCGCGACACATTTTCACTCAATAATGGATTACGGAATAACTTAATGAGGCAACTCGCTACTTAAAAAGAAATGTTTGCACATAAGCGAGCAGTAAGAATAAGTGGTGTTCACCCACGGACGTCATGTAAGTACCTCTTCAAGCAGCTAGGCATTTTAAATGCGCTCTCACAATAGAAAATTTTGCAAACGAAATTCGTCATAAATAATCCCTCCCAGTTTCAGAAGAACAGTGATACGCATACCTGCAACACTACTCATTGTTGATGCCGTCAATGGCTCTGAAAGGCGTTCAACGTAGCGCAACAAAAACGTTTTAATCATTAGTCCAAAAACATAAAATATTTCAGAGCTAGCAAAGCAAGTTTAGTCGCATGGTGCCCAGAGCCATTTGAACCATTTTAATTAATTCAGAGTATTGAAATTTCGGGAATACACTTGTCTAGGTGCCATACACTAATTAACATTGAAAAATCATAGTTTAATGTAAACCTGAGATAAGCACTTGAAAATATGATACGCTGGTATATTAATAACCCGTGTAACTAACAGAATGTTGATTGTAAACATGTAAATGTTAATGCATTTTCTTGTACAGGCGCCAGATGTCAGTTTGTAGGCTGGAGTTTCATGACTGCTGTTCGTGAATGACGCTGGAGTTGTCGTCCAGTGATGTCCCATAAATGCACGACTGGAGACAGATCCGGTGATCGAGCAGGCCAAGGCAGCATTAATCCTATACGGATTATAGGAGCGTTATATAGGCGAGAGTTATTCTGTTGGATGCGGTAGCGTTCTCGCTTCCCACGCCCAGGTTCCCGGGTTCGATCCCCGGCGGGGTCAGGGATTTTCTCTGCCTCGTGATGACGGTGTTGTGTGATGTCCTTAGGTTAGTTAGGTTTAAGTAGTTCTAAGTTCTAGGGGACTGATGACCATGGCTGTTAGGTCCCATAGTGCTCAGAGCCATTTCAACCCTTTTTTTTTATTCTGTTGGAATACACTTCCCGAAATTCTGTTTATGAAAAGCAGCACAGCAGGCTGAATCACCAGACTGACGTATGAATTTGCAGTCATGGCGCGTGAGAAAACCACGAGAGTGCTCCCGGTGTCACACGAAATCGCACCCCAGACCACAGCTCCAGGGTGAAGGTCTAATGTGTCAAGCACCCAGAGAGGTTGGTTGCAGGCCCCCAGCTGGCCTCCCTCTAAGCAACACACGGCCACCACAAGCAATACAAACTTTCTTCAGAATACACAACAGATCTCCACCCTGCCTTCCAAGGATATCTCGCTTGACACCACTGAAGTCGCAAACGGTTTGGGAGCGATGGATTGCACGCTACATGACGTCTTGCTCTGAGCCGTTCGTGAAATAATCATGGGTAGCCCACTCTCACCGGTGGTAGCGAATTTGTACATGGAGAACTTCGAGGAGGAAGCCCTGTCGTCATCCGTACGGAAACCTACTTGCTTTTTCCGTTACGTGGAAGACACGTTCGTCATCTGGCCACATGGTATGGATAAACTCCTTGACTTCCTTACACATCTAAACTCCATACACCCCAACATCAGATTCACTATGGAGACTGAAACGGAGGGTAAATTACCTTTCCTTGACGTCTTGGTCAAGAGAAGGGCTGACGGCACCCTAGGTCACGGGGTGTATCGGAAGACTACGCACACTGATCTGTATTTGCACACAGACAGCTGCCACCACCCTTCACAGAGGAACGGGGTACTTAAAACTCTAGTACATAGGGCGCGCACTATCTCTGACGCAGAGAGTCTACCCCAGGAATTGGAACATCTGAGAACTGCATTTCGAAAAAATGGGTACTCAGAGTGGCAGATTCAACGTGCTCTCCGCCCAACCACTGCAGCACAACCTGTTGAGATGGATGAAGTCACGAGGAAGGAGGTAGGCACTGCATTTATTCCATACACAGGCGCACTCTCGGGGAAAATCGCCCGCATTCTGAAGAAACACCGGGTCGGAACTGTGTTTTGTCCTCCAAATAAAACTCGTGCACTGGTGGGGAGCGCCAAAGATGACCTCGGTTTGAGAAAGGCCGGCGTGTACCAGATTCCCTGTCAATGTGGCAAGTCGTATATTGGCCAGACGATGCATACCGTCGAGGATCGATGCCGTGAACACCAGAGGCACACTCGACTGATGTATCCGAGCAAGTCGGCGGTCGCTGAACATTGTTTGTCGGAAAATCACGCCATGGAGTATGACCGCACGAGGATTCTGGTACAGACGTCGAGATACTGAGACAGCGTTGTTAGAGAGGCCATCGAAATTCGCACCAATGACGACTTCATAAACCGTGACTGTGGCTATAATCTTAGCAAGGCTTGGGAACCAGCGATCGGGTTAATCAAGAGTAAATCGAGCAAACGTATAGTTGTGACGACCACGGCGGACAGAGCCATCACACCGACGTCATCTCAGACGCCGTCGCAATCTGTTCCACCGCGCGACCGTGGTGCGGGGCGCGGACGGCGGAGGGAGCGCGCCGCGGGCGGAGGGTATTTAAATCGGCCGCCACCGCGACCGAACCCAATTCCCTCTGAGCAGCCATAGCGTACGGATCTCCGTGCCGGCACATTCACAGGAGCTCAGTCCGTCAGTTCACCTGATGATGGCGACATGTATGATCGCCGAAATATTGTGCCCGTTGGACACTATAGACCGGCAGCACACCCGTGGATATTTTGATTATTTTGTAACAGTTCGCTGTATCACTCTAGTGCCAATTGCTGCTCCAGACGTCATACGACTCGTCAGAGCCATACGCCTCTCAGTGCTACCACGTGGCCGTCTGGATCGCGGTCTTCGATGGACCTTACATTCTCGTGACCACCGTCGCCAGCAATCGTATACAGTGGCTACCTTCCTGCCAAAGCCCGCATCTCGTGGTCGTGAGGTAGCGTTCTCGCTTCCCACGCCCGGGTTCCCGGGTTCGATTCCCGGCGGGGTCAGGGATTTTCTCTGCCTCGTGATGGCTGGGTGTTGTGTGCTGTCCTTAGGTTAGTTAGGTTTAAGTAGTTCTAAGTTCTAGGGGACTTATGACCACGGCAGTTGAGTCCCATAGTGCTCAGAGCCATTTGAACCATTTGAACCTTCCTGCCAAGTCTTTCTACAACATCACTGAAAGAACATCCAGTTTCTCATAACCCTGTTACACGGCATCGTGCACGCTCAGTATGGTATTGACGATAGTGCCTTAACTAACAACTCACCACGTCAAATCTCAAAGGTGACTAACGCTCACGAACGTTACAGCGTGTGTTTGGAGCAAACAACATTTGCATCCTTCTAGTGCCGCTATTAAGAGTCACTCTTATGTGACGGGCGAAATCTGAATAGACATCATCTTTCAGATGTAAAAACACGCCTGCTAACATTATGGCGAACAACTTTTTCTCGGTGTTGCAATTTTTTTTCTGTCAATGTACGTACAGTTACAACAATTTTTATGAATGAATAAATGTTCCACGGAGCTCTAGCCGTTTTATTTGTATTCAGACACTAGCTTTGGATGATATCTTGCGTCGTCATTGTCAAGAGATTATCGTAAGCCGTTAGATACTCCCCTGAGATGGCCGAATTACGTTATGGAGACATTACGAAGTCATGGAACCTCTACATGCTACCAGAGAGTATGTAGTTTACGGTTAAAAAAGTCTGGCAGCGATGTCGATTTCTTTAGACTGGGGATTGTTGAGCCATTTTTTCTGGTACCTTTGAGCATCACCAGAGATTTTGTTCAGCATTAAGCTCCCGCTTCCAGGGTTTACTAAGGGTGTAAGGGAGTAGCCATCTTCCCAGTTAAAGTTGTTGTTGTTTCACATTCTGACCACAGTGGTCTCTTTGGTGACAGAATCCGAGTAGGCAATCCACAGGATAATATTTCAGTTTCATCAAACTTAGTCATATGTTTGTTGATGAGGCTCTGTTCGGAAACAGCAGATTTTTCGAAATCGCGATATTTAATAAGCCTCAAAATAGTTCGTGCGATCTGATCAATGTAGTTGCACTCTTTTCCTCAGTAAAATAGGCACAGTGCTGTGCAGATATGTAACGCAGTCTAAAATTAGAGCTGCTGCGCCCAATAAAAGACAGTTTTGGTCTCAGAGCTATTGGAATTTATAGCATTCCTTGTGAGTGTGGATATCAGTTACATTGGCCACTCAATGTACATACGGCTGTGTTAAACCAATAGAAGCACGAAACGCAATTCACATAAATAAAGTAAAAAATTGGCTGTCTTCAAGTACTTTTTAAAAAATTGAGTAAAAGGCGTAAACATGGTATAAAACATCGTTCTGAATGTATCAGACCTGCAGACTGATGGACTTCTCAGTTGTAAAGAAAAAAATTTGTTAAGATCTTTTCTAAAATAAAAGTAATAATTTATCTTTCCTTATTTCATTAAAATATGGATATAATGTTTCGAAGATACAATGAAGTACAGTGTTGCCCAAAATTAAAGCAACAGACGGAAATTTTGAAAGGCTGCATTTATTTTGGCACAAAACAATACAAACAGATGATAGTAAAGTAGAAACAATGTAAAGAATACAGAACGTAATCAACTGCAACATGCATAACGGTAAACAAAATTTTCTTTTTTTTTTTTTCAACTTAGTAGATTTGTACACACATTCTTACAACTGGTTAATATGCTCAGTATGGGGTGTGACCATTTCTGGCACCAATATAGGCCTTACAAAGATGAGACAGGCTGCGAATGATGTCATCAATCTCATGTTGAGGCAGCAACGCCCATTTTCCTTGCAGAGCTGCTCGTAAGTCTTGGAGAGTGGCTGGTGGATGCTGACGTGATACAGTCCATCCCCCTACTGCGTCCCAAACATGCTCCAGCGAATGTAAGTCGGAAGAGCGAGGAGGCGACGCCGTGCGTGCAATACCTTCCGTTTCCGAAAAAACATCAACCACGTGTGCTCTATAATGCCGAGCATTATCGTCCATCAATACAAGGTCTGGGCCCACAGCATGTCGCAACAACAGCGCATTAGAGCCCACGATCATCTCACGGTACCTGACAGCAATTAAATCTTGCTGATTCGCCCATACAATTTCATGAAGAGGTTTTGGAGTGGTCAACATAATCGCTGCCCACACCGTTAGGGATCCTTCTCGATATCGGTCTCTTTTCACAATGTTTGGGTCCCGAAATCGTATTCCACGTGCTCTCAAGATGCGAATCTGTTGAAAATCACTCTCCAGACCAAATCAGGACTAATCTGTGGAAAGGACATTGGCCCACCTTTCGACCGTCCAGGTGACGTGTTGACGGCCCCACTCTAAATATTCCCTTCTGTGAAAATACGCCAGGGGTAAACAGACAGCAGGTCTCCAACGATAAAGGACAGTCTGCTGACGCCTTCTGTACACCGTTTGCCTCGTTACAAGTCCAGTTGATGCTGCGATGTCAGATGTCAGTTGCTGCGCAGTACTAAGGCTGTACCGTCGTGCCGTTACAGCAAAATAACGGTCCACTCTTTCTGATATCACAAGTGTTCGGCCATGCACTGACCTCCGGAGTACAGTTTCAGTCTCTATACTCTGTCGTCTCACCCGAGAAACAACAGAACCACTTACATCAAACCATCGCGCCACTTCGGTTTGCGACTCTCCTGCTTCCGTTCTTCGTATGGCCCTCCACAGTAGAGAGTCTGGAGGGCCCTTCTCTGTGCCATATTGCACCGTCTGTGACTGTGTACACGGCGAATGTGGATGTGGGATTACCCGACAAACACTGCCACGTTCCATATGTGCCCTGACGTCATCGTTGGCATGGTTGTCCGTTGACCAGAATGGCATCTTCCGTGCAGAAAAAGATCGTTCCAACATCTGGTTGAAAGTTTGCATGATTATATTGCGAATTAGACAGAAGACGGGGAAATAGCAGTTTGTTGCTTTAATTTTAGGCACCATTGTATTTATAGACTTTTCTACCAAAATGTATTGTATCAAAAGTAGACATAATTCCGTCGAACACTGTTCTGCAAATCTTAAGGCTCAAAATCATGAAAAGTTCAATTTTTACTTTTTTACGTTTTCTGAATCTGCAGACTATTACCTTTTAATAGATATATAATTTATTCAATTCCGAAGACTACAACTATTTTTAAATTTTTTTTGAAATGTGTTCTACATGGGCGTGACCCACTGTGGCGCTGTTAAACTGCTGTCAAACGGTGTTATTATTAACGTCCGTGTTCATCAGGTACATTTTAGTGATGTGAGATAAAGTATGTGTTGTGGCTAACCTGTGATGGTTCAATATATATCGCTGGTGTGATTGTCGATTGTTTCTTGTTTATTTACCCTGTCGTTATCTCGTAAATATTCGTAATTAATTCTGTTTCTTGAGTCTCTGTTTTGTTGAAGTATAATAATGAGTAAAAGTAAAGTTATTAGAAATCCTCTGAAGGCTTTTAAGAAAAGAAGAAATGTTGGAAAGCCAAAGGTATGTGTTATTACTGTAAACAATAAAGACGATAACCAAGTGAGTGAACCTAACCTCTCAAGTACACCTGCCCATAGCAGTCAAAGTGGGAAAGAAAATACTTCACAGAAGAAGCTTGGTTCAATGAGTGAAAACTATGAATGTTTTATGGGCGAATCGGATGTGAATGAAATATTTGATATGTCGGTTGTCAAAGGAATTTTTTCAAACTGTGTAAGATGTATTCATTGTAGTGAAGTTGGTCTGGAACCCTCCATAATAAAGCACATAGGACTTGCTAGTGAAATACAACTGAAATGTGATAAGTGTTCATACATGACCACCTTTTGGAACAGTGTTGCAGTAACTGCAACTGAAGAAAATGGTAGCAAAATCTACGAACACAACAACGAGCGATGCTTGCTTTAGACAAGGAACGCCTTCGGGCTGCAGACAGGGCTGTAAAGAGTCTAGAAATACAAGCAAGAGTAAACAGGAGGAGGAACAAGAGGAAGCTGGAAGAGGAGTTTGCAGAGGATGAAGATAATTCATCCTATGGACCTGTAATGCACTAAAAAGTTAATCCAATCTTTGTCGCTCGATTCCCAAAACTTTTATTTTCTCATACTAATTACATGTTTTCTAAGGATCTTCCAAACATATTTGTTTCAAACTTTCAGTAAATGTTACACAGTACCTTCTGCATAATTTAACACAGCCTTTTTCCAAAAAACTGTATATTTTTGAATATATAAATAAAAAATTGCAAAAAAATGTTGTGCATTTTCATTACAATTGAAAAGAAATCATCTTTAATAACTGAACTAAAATTTTTTAAAATCCCTGTCTTAAATTGTAGCCCATATTCCAATAAATAATCTGTAAAAAGTTCAACTTCCTACCTCAAATACTTTGTGAGGAAAGACGTAATTTATAAGCGTTATTTTAACATTGCAAGTATAGGGCGTTCCGGAGCCCCTTAAGGAAGAGACAGGTAAATGAACATAACATATTCAGATTAATTACTCGATGGAAGTGAATGAAACTGCGGGAGCATGTTATCAGAGGTGTCTCAGTCGTGCACAGTAAATTGGACGCCACGCGGCGTGAGTTCAGTTATAACTATAGCGCAATGTGGGGCTGGCCCCGCCACACGAAGTAGTACAGGGAACGGGAAGAGACAAAGTGTGTCACTGTGTGAGCTGTTACGGTGCGCTGTGCTGGCGTCCTTCATTAGTACATGGTCAGGAGACGAGATTTGGATGACTTTACTGGTCAAGAATCATCGAGAAACAGGAAGAAGGAAGAAGTGTGACGACTGCAGTCCAGGAGTTTCATATTACAGCATTATTTCACGTGCGTGAGGACTGTTCTGAATCGCCCTCTCTGCCGCACGAAGGAGAGTAAGTGGTCGGCCACCGTCAACTGCAGCAGCAGGTGACGGCTAAATTGCGCTACACACAAGAAGGCACCCACGTTCAATAGCGCTTGCAGTTGCTGTTACATTTGATGGGACTCCAAGGCACGGAGTCTCAGATACACAGTGGCGCGGCGACTGCCTGGGGGTGGTCTCTTCGACAGCGACCAGTACGTTGTATTCCGTTGACACTCCCACATCGAAGGCACCTTTTCCGATGCTGCTAAGAGCTCAGGGACTGGTCCAGCAAGGATCATTGTCACGTGTATTTCTTAGATGACAGCTATTAATCTGGATAGTGCAATGGCTCCTAAACTCTCTGAGACCATTACCCCTGAGAACAAACCCCTCCCTTCCACCATCATCAATATTAGTGCCTAACTTTAGAATGAAAAAGATTTCTTTTTGAACACTTTTATTTTTTAAATAAAGAAATCTGAAGGATACTTACTTTTTGTAGATGTGTCATTAAATCATGCACTAATGAATCAGTGAGATAACTGATAACTGATATTTTCAACAGCCTTTTTTTATAGAATTGTGAAGCAGCTTCGAGTGCATTGCGAGTGTTACCTACAACGCCATCTCAGAAAGGAAAGCTAACTTCAACATCAAGAGAAAGAACTTCTTACAAAACACGCTACCTGTGCAGCAGTCTTCTCCCTAGCAGCACTTCCTAACTCCCATTTAAAATGAATCAAATTAAAAGTAGGCCTGCAGTGTCCACTTGATAGCTGGACTGCTTACGTCAGAACTGTCAGAAATTGGGCAATTTCAGGCTGCTAATCCATGGTGTCCAGTAAGTGCTAATACTACTGATAATAAAACCCTGCGTTCGGTGTTGGGCAACGGTGAGGTGAGTGAACTGCTGTGACCTGTCGTGGGGTTGTGAACCACTGAGGGCTACGGCGGGACGAAGCCTCTCCGTCGTTTCTAGGTACCCGGTTAAATACACACAAATGTGCACACACTACTGATGTTGTTGTTGTTGTGGTCTTCAGTCCTGAGACTGATTTGATGCAGCTCTCCATGCTACTCTATCCCGTGCCAGCTTCTTCATCTCCCAGTACCTAATGCAACCTACATCCTTCTGAATTTGCTTAGTGTATTCATCTCTTGGTCTCCCTCTACGATTTTTACCCTCCACGCTGCCCTCCAATACTAAATTGGTGATCCATTGATGCCTCAGAACATGTCCTACCAACCGATCCCTCCTTCAGGTCAAGTTGTGCCACAATCTTCTCTTCTCCCCAATCCTATTATGTGATCTACCCATCTAATCTTCAGCATTCTTCTGTAGCACCACATTTCGAAAGCTTCTATTCTCTTCTTGTCCAAACTATTTATCGTCCACGTTTCACTTCCATACATGGCTACACTCCATACAAATACTTTCAGAAATGACTTCCTGACACTTAAATCTATACCCGATGTTAACAAATTTCTCTTCTTCAGAAACGCTTTCCTTGCCATTGCCAGTCCACATTTTATATCCTCTCTACTTCGACCATCATTAGTTATTTTTCTCCCCAAATAGCAAAATTACTTTACTACTTTAAGTGTCTCATTTCCTAATCTAATTCCCTCAGCACCACCTGACTTAATTCGACTACATTCCATTATCCTCGTTTTGCTTTTGTTGATGTTCATATTATATCCTCCTTTCAAGACACTGTCCATTCCGTTCAACTGCTCTTCCAAGTCCTTTGTTGTCTCTGACAGAATTACAATGTCATCGGCGAACCTCAAAGTTTTTATTTCTTCTCCATGGATTTTAATACCTACTCCGAATTTTTCTTTTGTTTCCTTTACTGCTTGCTCAATATACAGATTGAATAACATCTGGGAGAGGCTACAGCCCTGTCTCACTCCATTCCCCACCACTGCTTCCCTTTCGTGCCCCTCGACTCTTATAACTGCCATCTGGTTTCTGTACATATTGTAAATAGCCTTTCGCTCCCTGTATTTTATCCCTGCCACCTTTAGAATTTGAAAGAGAGTATTCCAGTCAACATGATCAAAGGCTTTCTCTAAGTCTACAAATGCTAGAAACGTAGGTTTGCCTTTCATTCATCTTTCTTCTAAGATCAGTAGTAGCGTCAGTATTGCCTCACGTGTTCCAGCATTTCTACGGAATCCAAACTGATCCTTCCCGAGGTCGGCTTCTACTAGTTTTTCCATTCGTCTGTAAAGAATTCGCGTTAGTATTTTGCATCCGCCTGCCTTCTTTGGGATTGATATTATTATACACTCCTGGAAATTGAAATAAGAACACCGTGAATTCATTGTCCCAGGAAGGGGAAACTTTATTGACACATTCCTGGGGTCAGATACATCACATGATCACACTGACAGAACCACAGGCACATAGACACAGGCAACAGAGCATGCACAATGTCGGCACTAGTACAGTGTATATCCACCTTTCGCAGCAATGCAGGCTGCTATTCTCCCATGGAGACGATCGTAGAGATGCTGGATGTAGTCCTGTGGAACGGCTTGCCATGCCATTTCCACCTGGCGCCTCAGTTGGACCAGCGGTCGTGCTGGACGTGCAGACCGCGTGAGACGACGCTTCATCCAGTCCCAAACATGCTCAATAGGGGACAGATCCGGAGATCTTGCTGGCCAGGGTAGTTGACTTACACCTTCTAGAGCACGTTGGGTGGCACGGGATACATGCGGACGTGCATTGTCCTGTTGGAACAGCAAGTTCCCTTGCCGGTCTAGGAATGGTAGAACGATGGGTTCGATGACGGTTTGGATGTACCGTGCACTATTCAGTGTCCCCTCGACGATCACCAGTGGTGTACGGCCAGTGTAGGAGATTGCTCCCCACACCATGATGCCGGGTGTTGGCCCTGTGTGCCTCGGTCGTATGCAGTCCTGATTGTGGCGCTCACCTGCACGGCGCCAAACACGCATACGACCATCATTGGCACCAAGGCAGAAGCGACTCTCATCGCTGAAGACGACACGTCTCCATTCGTCCCTCCATTCACGCCTGTCGCGACACCACTGGAGGCGGGCTGCACGATGTTGGGGCGTGAGCGGAAGACGGCCTAACGGTGTGCGGGACCGTAGCCCAGCTTCATGGAGACGGTTGCGAATGGTCCTCGCCGATACCCCAGGAGCAACAGTGTCCCTAATTTGCTGGGAAGTGGCGGTGCGGTCCCCTACGGCACTGCGTAGGATCCTACGGTCTTGGCGTGCATCCGTGCGTCGCTGCGGTCCGGTCCCAGGTCGACGGGCACGTGCACCTTCCGCCGACCACTGGCGACAACATCGATGTACTGTGGAGACCTCACGCCCCACGTGTTGAGCAATTCGGCGGTACGTCCACCCGGCCTCCCGCATGCCCACTATACGCCCTCGCTCAAAGTCCGTCAACTGCACATACGGTTCACGTCCACGCTGTCGCGGCATGCTACCAGTGTTAAAGACTGCGATGGAGCTCCGTATGCCACGGCAAACTGGCTGACACTGACGGCGGCGGTGCACAAATGCTGCGCAGCTAGCGCCATTCGACGGCCAACACCGCGGTTCCTGGTGTGTCCGCTGTGCCGTGCGTGTGATCATTGCTTGTACAGCCCTCTCGCAGTGTCCGGAGCAAGTATGGTGGGTCTGACACACCGGTGTCAATGTGTTCTTTTTTCCATTTCCAGGAGTGTATTTTCTTGAAGTCTGAGGGTATTTCGCCTTTCTCATACATCTTGCTCACCAGATGGTAGAGTTTTATCATGACTGACTCTCCCAAGGCCGTCAGTAGTTCTAATGGAAGGTTCTCTACTCCCGGGGCCTTGTTTCGACTCAGGTCTTTCAGTGCTCTGTCAAACTCTTCACGCAGTATTGTATCTCCCATTTCATCTTCATCTACATCCTCCTCCATTTCCATAATATTGTCCTTAAGTACATTGCCCTTGTGTAGGCCCTCTATATACTCCTTCCACCTTTCTGCTTTCCTTTATTTGCTTAGAACTAGGTTTCCATAGGAGTTCTTGATATTCATACAAGTGGCTCTCTTTTCTCCAAAGTTCTCTTTAATTTTCCTGTAGGCAGTATCTATCTTACCCCTAGTGAGATAAGCCTCTACATCCTTACATTTGTCCTCTAGCTGTCCCTGCTTAGCCATTTTGCACTTCCTGTCGATCTCATTTTTGAGACGTTTGTATTCCTTATTGCCTGCTTCATTTACTGCATTTTTATATTTTCTCCTTTCATCAATTAAATTCAATATTTCTTCTGTTGCCCAAGGATTTCTACTAGCCCTCGTCTTTTTATCTATTTGATCGTCTGCTGCCTTCACTACTTCATCCCTCAGAGCTACCCATTCTTCTTCTACTGCATTTCTTTCCCCCATTCCTGTCAATTGTTCCCTTATGCTCTCCCTCAAACTCTCTACAACCTCTGATTTAGTCAGTTTATCGCCGGACGAAGTGGCCGTGTGGTTAAAGGCGCTGCAGTCTGGAACCGCAAGACCGCTACGGTCGCAGGTTCGAATCCTGCCTCGGGCATGGATGGTTGTGATGTCCTTAGGTTAGTTAGGTTTAACTAGTTCTAAGTTCTAGGGGACTAATGACCTCAGCAGTTGAGTCCCATAGTGCTCAGAGCCATTTGAACCATTTTAGTCAGTTTATCAAGGTCCCATCTCCTTAAGTTCCCACCTTTTTGCAGTTTCTTCAGTTTTAATCTGCAGATCATAACCAATAGATTGTGGTCAGAGTCCACATCTGCCCCTGGAAATGTCTTACAATTTAAAACCTGGTTCCTAAATCTCTGTCCTACCATTATGAATTCTATCTGAAACCTGTCAGTATCTCCAGGCTTCTTCGATGTATACAATCTTATTTCATGATTCTTGAACCGAGTGTTAGCTATGATTAATTTATGCTCTGTGCAAAATTCTACCAGACGGCTTCCTCTTTCATTTCTTACCCCCAATTCATATTCACCTATTATGTTTCCTTCTCTCCCTTTTCCTACTCTCGAATTCCAGTCACCCATGACTATTAAATTTTCGTCTCCCTTCACTACCTGAATAATTTCTTTTATCTCATCACACATTTCATCAATTTCTTCATCATCTGCAGAGCTAGTTGGCACATAAACTTGTACTACTGTAGTAGGCGTGGGCTTGGTGTCAATCGTGGCCACAATAATGCGTTCACTATGCTGTTCGTAGTAGCTTATCCGCCCTCCTATTTTTTTATTCATTATTAATCCTATTCCTGCATTACCTCTCTTTGATTTTGTATTTATAACCCTGTATTCACCTGCCAAAAGTCTTGTTCCTCCTGCCACCGAACTTAACTAATTCCCACTATATCTAACTTTAACCTATCCATTTCCCTTTTTAAATTTTCTAACCTACCTGCCCGATTAATGGATCTGACATTCCATGCTCCGATCTGTAGAACGCCAGTTTTCTTTCTCCTGATAACGACGTCCTCTTGAGTAGTCCCCGCCCGGAGATCGGAATGGGAGACTATTTTACCTCCGGAATATTTTACCCAAGAGGACGCCATCATCATTTAACCATACAGTAAAACTGCATGCCCTCGGGAAAAATTACGGCTGTAGTTTTCCCTTGCTTTCAGCCGTTCACAGTACCAGCACAGCAAGGCCGTTTTGGTTAGTGTTACAAGGCCAGATCAGTCAATCATCCAGACTGTTGCCCCTGCAACTACTGAAAAGGCTGCTGCCCCTCTTCAGGAACCACACGTTTGTCTGGCCTCTCAACAGATACCCATCCGTTGTGGTTGCACCTACGGTAGGGCTATCTGTATCGCTGAGGCACGCAAGCCTCCCCACCAACGGTAAGGTCCATGATTCTGTGGGGGGGGGGGGGGGGACAATGCTGATAATAATAAAATAATAATAATACAGTGGAGGCCCTACAACAGTTTACTATCCATTATATTTTTCCTTTTGTATTGTACTATCAATTAGATCGTTTATTGTACCGAAGCGAATAATGAAGCAATTTTTATTCTATTGATGAACTACCTACAGCTCGGGGAAGGCATCTGCAGGTTTTTAAGCATATGTGATCTATATGTCTCTCTTTTACTGTCGTGGATGCATGATACAAAGTATGTGTCTAGTGGTGATGTGTGATGGACATTTTGTTCATACATTCGTTTAACATTCTGAACCTCCATCATTATGTGTCACACGTTAATGATGGTATTTAAAAAAAATTCTTAACATTGGCATCTGCAGGTTTTTAAGCATGTTTGATGTATATGTCTCTCTTTTACGGTCGTGGATGCATGATACAAAGTGCAAAGTATGTGTCTAGTGGTGATGTGTGATGAAGATTTTGTTCATTCATTCGTTTAACTTCTGATCCTTCATCCTAATGTGTCGCACGTTAATGCTGGCATTTCAAAAAAAATTCTTAACGTTTGTAATATGCAATCACTAATACAGTGTTACAGAATACTGATAACAGTAACGGTCTTTTAAAAATAATTTAGTTTCATGACTGAAACACCACTGTACCCCTTTTTTTACCCCTCATATAACTACATTTTCCCGCTCAGGGGTTAAATACACGCAGCTTGGGCTAACACTGGAATAGGGTTTCTGGACGTACCTTCGTGTGGCGAGAGCTGGAACACGTATTGCACCCAAGCGTTTCGATGGTCCAGCGTTGTGGTGCGGGGAAACATAATGTTGCATGGGCGATTTCTTTTCTTTTCCTTGTGGTAACTCCAACGTTTTTGCCGTCTAAAACTCCCTCTAGTACTATGGAAGTCATTCCCTCATGTCTTAACAGAGGTCCTATCATCCTGTCCCTTCACCTTACCAGTGTTTTCCATATATTGCTTTCCTCTTCGATTCTGCGTAGAACCTCCTCATTCCTTACCTTATCAGTCCACCTAATTTTCAACATTCGTCTGTAGCACTACTCCTCAAATGCTTCGATTCTCTTCCGTTCCGGTTTTCCCACAGTCCATGTTTCACTACCACACAATTCAGTACTCCAGACGTACATTCCCAGAAATTTCTTCCTCAAATTAAGGCCGATATTTGATATTAGTGGACTTGGGCGTACTGACCTCCAAATCTTTGAATATGGTACACTCACCCGTCAGCCCCCCCCCATGAACCATGGACCTTGCCGTTGGTGGGGAGGCTTGCGTGCCTCAGCGATACAGATAGCCCTACCGTAGGTGCAACCACAACGGAGGGGTATCTGTTGAGAGGCCAGACAAACGTGTGGTTCCTGAAGAGGGGCAGCAGCCTTTTCAGTAGTTGCAAGGGCAACAGTCTGGATGATTGACTGATCTGGCCTTGTAACAATAACCAAAACGGCCTTGCTGTGCTGGTACTGCGAACGGCTGAAAGCAAGGGGAAACTACAGCCGTAATTTTTCCCGAGGGCATGCAGCTTTACTGTATGATTACATGATGATGGCGTCCTCTTGGGTAAAATATTCCGGAGGTAAAATAGTCCCCCATTCGGATCTCCGGGCGGGGACTACTCAAGAGGATGTCGTTATCAGGAGAAAGAAAACTGGCGTTCTACGGATCGGAGCGTGGAATGTCAGATCCCTTAATCGGGCAGGTAGGTTAGAAAATTTAAAAAGGGAAATGGATAGGTTGAAGTTAGATATAGTGGGAATTAGTGAAGTTCGGTGGCAGGAGGAACAAGACTTCTGGTCAGGTGACTACAGGGTTATAAACACAAAATCAAATAGGGGTAATGCAGGAGTAGGTTTAATAATGAATAGGAAAATAGGAATGCGGGTAAGCTACTACAAACAGCATAGTGAACAAATTATTGTGGCCAAGATAGATACGAAGCCCACACCTACTACAGTAGTACAAGTTTATATGCCAACTAGCTCTGCAGATGACGAAGAAATTGAAGGAATGTATGATGAAATAAAAGAAATTATTCAGATTGTGAAGGGAGACGAAAATTTAATAGTCATGGGTGACTGGAATTCGAGTGTAGGAAAAGGGAGAGAAGGAAACATAGTAGGTGAATATGGATTGGGGGACAGAAATGAAAGAGGAAGCCGCCTGGTAGAATTTTGCACAGAGCATAACTTAATCATAACTAACACTTGGTTTAAGAATCATGAAAGAAGGTTGTATACATGGAAGAACCCTGGAGATACTAAAAGGTATCAGATAGATTATATAATGGTAAGACAGAGATTTAGGAACCAGGTTTTAAATTGTAAGACATTTCCAGGGGCAGATGTGGACTCTGACCACAATCTATTGGTTATGACCTGTAGATTAAAACTGAAGAAACTGCAAAAAGGTGGGAATTTAAGGAGATGGGACCTGGATAAACTGAAAGAACCAGAGGTTGTACAGAGATTCAGGGAGAGCATAAGGGAGCAATTGACAGGAATGGGGGAAATAAATACAGTAGAAGAAGAATGGGTAGCTTTGAGGGATGAAGTAGTGAAGGCAGCAGAGGATCAAGTAGGTAAAAAGACGAGGGCTAGTAGAAATCCTTGGGTAACAGAAGAAATATTGAATTTAATTGATGAAAGGAGAAAATATAAAAATGCAGTAAGTGAAACAGGCAAAAAGGAATACAAACGTCTCAAAAATGAGATCGACAGGAAGTGCAAAATGGCTAAGCAGGGATGGCTAGAGGACAAATGTAAGGATGTAGAGGCCTATCTCACTAGGGGTAAGATAGATACCGCCTACAGGAAAATTAAAGAGACCTTTGGAGATCAGAGAACGACTTGTATGAATATCAAGAGCTCAGATGGAAACCCAGTTCTAAGCAAAGAAGGGAAAGCAGAAAGGTGGAAGGAGTATATAGAGGGTCTATACAAGGGCGATGTACTTGAGGACAATATTATGGAAATGGAAGAGGATGTAGATGAAGATGAAATGGGAGATACAATACTGCGTGAAGAGTTTGACAGAGCACTGAAAGACCTGAGTCGAAACAAGGCCCCCGGAGTAGACAATATTCCATTGGAACTACTGACGGCCGTGGGAGAGCCAGTCCTGACAAAACTCTACCATCTGGTGAGCAAGATGTATGAAACAGGCGAAATACCCTCAGACTTCAAGAAGAATATAATAATTCCAATCCCGAAGAAAGCAGGTGTTGACAGATGTGAAAATTACCGAACTATCAGCTTAATAAGTCACAGCTGCAAAATACTAACACGAATTCTTTACAGACGAATGGAAAAACTAGTAGAAGCCAACCTCGGGGAAGATCAGTTTGGATTCCGTAGAAACACTGGAACACGTGAGGCAATACTGACCTTACGACTTATCTTAGAAGAAAGATTAAGGAAAGGCAAACCTACGTTTCTAGCATTTGTAGACTTAGAGAAAGCTTTTGACAATGTTGACTGGAATACTCTCTTTCAAATTCTAAAGGTGGCAGGGGTAAAATACAGGGAGCGAAAGGCTATTTACAATTTGTACAGAAACCAGATGGCAGTTATAAGAGTCGAGGGACATGAAAGGGAAGCAGTGGTTGGGAAGGGAGTAAGACAGGGTTGTAGCCTCTCCCCGATGTTGTTCAGTCTGTATATTGAGCAAGCAGTAAAGGAAACAAAAGAAAAATTCGGGGTAGGTATTAAAATTCATGGAGAAGAAATAAAAACTTTGAGGTTCGCCGATGACATTGTAATTCTGTCAGAGACAGCAAAGGACTTGGAAGAGCAGTTGAATGGAATGGACAGTGTCTTGAAAGGAGGATATAAGATGAACATCAACAAAAGCAAAACAAGGATAATGGAATGTAGTCTAATTAAGTCGGGTGATGCTGAGGGAATTAGATTAGGAAATGAGGCACTTAAAGTAGTAAAGGAGTTTTGCTATTTGGGGGGCAAAATAACTGATGATGGTCGAAGTAGAGAGGATATAAAATGTAGGCTGGCAATGGCAAGGAAAGCGTTTCTGAAGAAGAGAAATTTGTTAACATCCAGTATTGATTTAAGCGTCAGGAAGTCATTTATGAAAGTATTCGTATGGAGTGTAGCCATGTATGGAAGTGAAACATGGACGATAAATAGTTTGGACAAGAAGAGAATAGAAGCTTTCGAAATGTGGTGCTACAGAAGAATGCTGAAGATTAGATGGGTAGATCACATAACTAATGAGGAAGTATTGAATAGGATTGGGGAGAAGAGAAGTTTGTGGCACAACTTGACCAGAAGAAGGGATCGGTTGGTAGGACATGTTCTGAGGCATCAAGGGATCACCAATTTAGTATTGGAGGGCAGCGTGGAGGGTAAAAATCGTAGAGGGAGACCAAGAGATGAATACACTAAGCAGATTCAGAAGGATGTAGGTTGCAGTAGGTACTGGGAGATGAAAAAGCTTGCACAGGATAGAGTAGCATGGAGAGCTGCATCAAACCAGTCTCAGGACTGAAGACACAACAACACAACACCCGTCAGCGTTACTGTGACACTGTATTTCTGCCCCGTGTACGTGTTTGCAGGGGTGCGTTCAGCTCTGAGTTCATTTTTATGGACGACAATGCGCGACCGCACCGCACAGAGCACTGGAAGAACTTCTGGAAGGAGAAGGTAATCGGTGAATGGCCTTCCCGGTCCCACGACTGTAATCCCATCGCGCACTTGTGGGATGCGGTGGCGGGACCTGCTGCAGCATGGCCACGTGCACCAATGACCATCCTGCAGGGATGGTAGAGGAATAGAACGCCCCACCAGAGGAACTCCTCATCAACCTCGTGACCAGCATAGGAGCATGCTGCACAGCATGCAATGCTGTCCGTGGTGATTACACACCGTATTAAGAATCATGTCTACTCTCTTGGAATGCCCAGTAAACCATTATGAACCGCAGTGAATTAAGCGTAATTATTGTCCATGAATAAGAGCGTCAATTCTGTTCGTCTCATTGCGTATTTTTCTCAATTACCTTCTGTGCTATACCGTAGCAGTCTTTCCTCCCGTGTATGGTCCGTCTTTGATCGAGCTATGTTACTTGGCAGTGCCACATAGGGCGAAAGCTACTTTCGTCCATACGATTTCCACACAGCGTGTTTTAAAGGTTTTTTTCTTTTGAAATAATACATCGTCATTTGACTGTATATACCGCATTTTTCTTCTGTAAATCTTTATTTCGGCTTTAACACCATTATCGAGTACAATGTTCTTAGACCATTAACACAGCTGTGTGCTGTGCAGGATGACAAACACACAGTTCAACACATTTGTTTAGTGTCGGTACAAAATTAACGTCTTGTAGCACTGAAGCAAATTATCGTACAAGCACGTCATTTCTGGCAAAGTCAGCCCAAAGCAACCAAAACCGAAATCTAGATTGTTCAGAAGTAAAATACAGTAATATACAGTCAAATGACGGTACATTCCTTCAAAAATACTGTATGACTGTGCCTTAGAACTATCCAAAACTTTTTAAAGTCTTGTTCAATCTAGATCGCGAATGTTCCCCTTTTTATACTGCAGAAAAGGAAGATTATTAGCATTATAGACCGACATTAGTGAAGCTATAAAGGAAACCTAGATTGCAATTTCCTCTCTAGATTGAGAATATTTTCCTTTTGTATATTGTAGTTGCAATCTAGACTGAACAGTCCTTCCAAAATCATTCCTATTATTATTCAGCTGTTAGAAGTGTCGTTGTTTAATGATTCACTACATGATTTTAAAAACGATATATAATCACATACACGGGAGTGTAGTCTAACATGGCGTACCGTGATACTTCCTCAACGAATGGAGATATCAAAATGCGGTTTTCAACAACCAACGCTTACGAAGGAGAAAATATTTCAGTAGAATTACCGTAATTATCAGTATACTCTCGAATATATTGTGTAACATATCATGTAACAGTAAAGTATTTTCATTGTCAGCAGCCCTACACACAGGCAAATATTTCCTTTACCAGTGTAATTGTGCTTAAGTCCCCACTAGCAGGTCTGTAGAAGTCATATCCCACTCCATATTTTGCCGTGAAGCCTATAATAAAAATATTTAATTTTATCCCCACAACTTCCCGATTTCACATAAATAGTAAATTGTGTAGGAGTTCAGCCTCTGACTGTATTTCGTTCATGGTTTGTTTTAAAAAGGACAAATGTTAGTGTCTCAGTACAGTCTTCTACTCTATTTCTTAGCCTTTCTCCTTAACGTATGGACTAAGAGGCGGTGTCTTAAACTAATATATTAATTGAGGTAAATTATGTAGTTATGAACATTTACTTTAATCACTTATAATAATTCAATTTGTTTCTTTTCCTCATCCGATTATTCGTAATGTCCTTCAGGAACTATTCGTTGTCGATAGTCTTAATACAATAATGCCCTGGATAGCCCGCTATTGTCGCAGCCTTAAGTTCTTACTGCACCTGCCAAAAACGAACCCGTCTTCATCCAGTACCCAGAATATGAAGTCTGATGTCATTTTTTTAACGTCATTTTATTACAAGGTCAGTTCTGACGTAGAAACTTTCAGTTCTCTTTATTGTTATTGTGTTGTAGGTCGGCTGAGAAAACGGGCTTCGCCGATTGTAATACCTGCTATCATCATTCTAATTGCCCTTTCTCTCTTTTGCTTATCTGTTACCTTACAACTAACATTTAAAAAATTACCTTTCAGAGGAAGCGCGATTACAACGCTTCTTGAGATAGTATCTATAGTGCCGGCCGGAGTGGCCGTGCGGTTCTAGGCGCTACAGTCTGGAACCGAGCGATCGCTACGGTCGCAGGTTCGAATCCTGCCTCGGGCATGGATGTGTGTGATGTCCTTAGGTTAGTTAGATTTAATTAGTTCTAAGCTCTAGGCGACTGATGACCTCAGAAGTTAAGTCGCATAGTGCTCAGAGCCATTTTGAGCCAGTATCTGTAGTTCATGTTGACCTGGCGTTTCTTGGTCGTCATCACACTGATTACTGTCTGCTTCCTGTGAGACGGAGAGTGACATTTCTTGCAATGTCTTCTATTAACAACGCCGCTGGCATACAAACGTGAACGTGCGGTGGACGAGCATGATCAGAGCCGTGTGACGGTCCATTTCATCTGCAGCGCGACTCTCGTTCAAAAGAAAGTCCGTTAGCCAGAGGAAGGATTCATCGTTCGCCGACTCTGCCCGCTCCCTTCACTTCCCGGTTTCTTTTAAAATTTTTATGACGCCCGGTTTCACACTAATCTCGGCAGTTTCTTACTGGAGCGGTTCTGAGAACAGTCCAGCATTGGCGACAAGCAGACAGTGGAGACGAGTTGTGTCTCTCTTCCGCCCTACGGTCCAGTGAAACCCACGGCGACCGTTGTCCGTCGATTCCGGGCTTCGCAGGAAGGATGACACTGGAGTAAGAGTTTTGAGGAAGCGCGCAGACACAAAGGTACTGGCGCGCCAGACCACCGCGGCTGGTGGCCCAGCCCGTTCTCCACGCCACTTGTGCTGACTGGCGCGGCGAGGCGCCGAGCTGGCGCCAGTGGCAATTAGGAGCCCGTGCGTGCCGCAGGAACCACAAAGCGTGCGACGCCGAGGCGTTCATTACCGCCGGTTAGCGCCGGCTGTCATTTCGCCCCCTCCGCGTCCAGGAACGAGTGCGCCTGTCTGTCACCACGGTGCTCAAGGATGCAACGCTTGTGTCTTAATTAGCACGATGAAAGCACGCCGGGCGGCAACTGCTCCGCTCCCAGTTTTCTCAATTTCGTCCCCCACGAAAAACGAATCGTCTCTCATTGGTGGCTAGGAGTTGCCGAAGGGTCCTTTCGTCCACTTAATTGGAGGGAATTTGTCTGCACGGGTACGCCTGCCGCGGTGGCCGAGCGGTTCTAGGCGCTCAGTCCGGGACCGCGCGTCTGCTACGGTCGCAGGTTCGAATCCTGCCTCGGGCATGGATGTGTGTAATGTCCTTAGGTTAGTTAGGTTTAAGTAGTTCTAAGTTCTAGGGGACTGATGACCTCAGATGTTAAGTCCCATAGTGCTTAGAGCCATTTGAACCATGTTTTTTGTACGGGTACCCTACATTTACCTTTACATATCATTTTCGCCGGAATATAAGCTGCACTTTTTCCAATAATCGGCCACAAAAAATATTGTTCGCCTTATCTGTAAGACTCTGCAGATACCTAATATTTTCTCTTCATCGATACTTCAGCTAATTCGAATCAAAACGTTAAAACTGAGACAACCCGTTCTTATTTCTCATGAGTTTATAATGCACTCTCTTACTTACAGTCCATATATTACGAAGCACAATTATTTCACTGTAATAACTAACTCATAGTTTAAACAACGTTAAAATATAGTAAGGAGAAATTCATTATGTTTGCAGATAAAGAATACACATCTTGCAAAGTTGGTCTCAGAGTCAAGGCTGCTACCTTTCTTCCTGTATAAGGTAGTGAAAAGATTTTGTTCAGGGTCGTTTAAATGACAAGATTTTTGCTTTTAATCATTTTCTTCTTTTATTTGCATGTTCTTGAAACACAGTTTACCATCACGTATCTGACACTTTTCAAATATACATTGTGTAACTTGCTTCAGCCGTACAATGAACATAATCGATCAGGGAAAAACATATACCAAACTCAACTTATGCTAAACCCACTCTGACGCACTTCGTAGCAAAAATTTGTATATATATTATGAACCCAGATTCCAGTAGCTTCTAGAACAGGACACAGTCCAAATTAGTATTAACGTGACTGTCTCAATTGGTATTGTTTGACAGATTTAATTTATATCTTGTTTTCTGAAAATGATTATTTAATGGTTCAAATGGCTCTGAGCACTATGAGACTTAACATCTGAAGTCATCAGTCCCCTAGAACTCAGTACTACTTAAACCTAACTAACCTAAGGACACCACACACGTCCATGCCCGAGGCAGGATTCGAACTTGAGACCGTAGCGGTCGCGCGGTTCCAGACTGAAGCGATTATTTAATGGAAGATTTATAGCCCTAATGAGTAATACCACGTAAGTCTTGATAGTATGAAAAACAGTAGCTTCTTGTTACTTCATAAAATCGATTCCATTATCGATAGTAAAATCAGAAAAAAATATAAATGAAGGCAGAAATTTTATTTACAAGAAAACAGAAGAATACTGTAAATCCGGTTTTTAATCAGTACGTCGCCAGTTGTGATTACTAATTTTCATGGCACAACTTCGGAATTACGAAATGGATCTACATGATTAATATTAGCTCGTCTCCAGTGAGTTATGTTCAGAGGTATCCTCATGTGACAATTATACAATTCAAGTAAGAAAATTAACGCAAGTCTACCCTCAGTTTATAAATTTCGATTAACATGCGAAAGTTTCGAGAAGACAAGCTTCATTGTAACGTATTTCTAGATTTTCTGAATGCTTTTGGTACCGTTTCTTACTAGCGCCTTCTAAACAAATTTCGTGCCTATGGAGTATAGCCCCGGTTACGCGAGTGGATTCGTGATTTACTGTCAGAAAGATCACAGTTCGTAGTAATTAACAGAAAGTCACCGTGTAAACGGAGTGATACCTGTTGTTCCCCATGGAAGTATTATTGGTCCCTTGCTGTTCCTAATGTATATAAGATGATTCACGACACAATCTGAGCAGCCCTCTTAGTATCTTTGCAAATGATGCTGTCATATTAGGTCTAGTAAAGTCAACAGGAAAGGGAAACAACTGGAAGAAAAATTAAGCTAAATATCTATCTGGTGCGCAACGTGGCAATTGACCCTAAATGTTGAAAAGTGTGAGGTCATTTATGCACTTCTGAAAAAGAATCCGTTGAATTTAAAGTTCGACGATAAATCGCGCAAATCTAAAGGCCGTCACCTGAATACCTAGGACTAAAATTACGAACAACTTAAACTGGAACGACTATATAGATAATGTTGTGAGGAAGTCGAACCAAAGACTGTGTGTCTTCGGCAGAACACTTAGGAAATGCAGCCAATACACAAAAGGGACTGCGTACATTTCGCTTGACCGTCGTCCTCTGTTAGAATGTTCCTGTGTCGTATGGGATCCTTACCAGCTAGGACTGACGGAGAAATTCGAAAAAACTCAAAGAAGGGCAGCCTGTTTTGCACAGTCATGACATACGGGAGAGCGTGTCACGCGAGTTGGGTTGGCAATCATTAACAAAACAAAAAGAAAAAAATAGTTATCAGGTTTTCGATTCTGGGACTGGTTTGATGCCGCTCTCTATGCTACTCAGTCCCATGCGATCCTCTTAATCTTCGAATAACTACAGTAACCTACATCTTTCTTAATCTGCTTACTGTATTCATCTCTATCTCTTCGTCTCCGTCTACGATTTTATGCCCCCCCTTCCCCCCCCCCCCCCCCCCCCCCCCCAACTTCCCTTTAATACTGAACTGATGATCCCTTTATGTCTCAGAATGTGTCCTGTTCAACCGATCCCTTCTTTTTGTCAACTTGTGCCACAAATTTCTTGCCTCCCTAATTCTATTCAAGACTTCCTCTTTAGTTACGCGATCCACCCATCTAATCTTCAGCATTCTTCTGTAGTGCAACATTTCAAAATCTTCTACTCTCGTTATTTAAACTGTTTATCGCCCACGTTTCACTTCCATAAACTCCAGACAAATACGTACGCAAAACACTTACCAACACTTACATCTATATTTGATGTTAACAAATTTCTCTTCTTTAAAAATATTTTCCTGATCATTACCAGTCTACACTTTATGTTCTCTCTTCTTCGGCCATCAGATATTTTGCTTTCCAAATAGCAAACTCCTCTACTACTTTAAGTATCTCGTTTCCTAATCTGATTGCTTTAGCATCATTTGATTTAACTCGACTACATTCTATTATTCCTGGTTTGCTTCTGTTGACGTTCATCTGTTATCCTCCTTTTAAGAAACTGTCCACCCCGTTCAACTGCTCTTTTATGTCCATTGCTGTCTCTAACTGAATTACAATATCATCAGCAAACATGGAAGTTTTTATTTCTTCTCCCTGAACTTTAATTCCTACTCTAGCCAACACTGTCAAAAGCTAAGTCTACAGATGCTGTGAACATAGGTTTGCCTTTCTATAATCTACCGTCTAAGATAAGTCGGAGGGTCAGTATTGCCTCGTATGTTACTTCATTTCTTCCTAATCCTAGCTGATCTTCCACAAGGTCTGCTTCTACTAGTTTTTCAGTTATTCTGTAAAGAATTTGCGATCTTGACTTATTAAACTGATAGTTCGGTAATTTTCACACCTGTTAGCAAGTGTTTTCTTTGGAATTGGAATTACTGCATTCTTCTTGAAGTCTGCGCTATTTCGCCTGTCACATACATGTTCCATACCAGATAGAAGAGTTCCGTAATGGCTGGCTTTCCCAAGACTATCAGTAGTTCTGACGGAATATCGTCTATTCCCGGTGCATTGTTTCGACTTAGATCCTTCAGGGCTTTGTCAAATTCTTCTGGCATTACCTTATGTCTCATCGCATCTTCATCTACCTCCACTTCCTTGTCTATAATATTGCTTTCTAGTTCATCTCCCTTATATAGACCCTCTATATACTCCTTCCATCTATCAGTTTTCCCTTCTTTGCTTTGGACTGATTTATCATCTCAGTTCTTGATATTCATGCAGCTACTTCTCTTTTCCCCAAAGGCCTCTTTATTTACCTGTAGGTGGTATCTATCTTTCCCCTTGTGAAATATGCTTCTAATTCTTACATTTGTCCTCTAGCCATTCCTGCTTAGCAGTTTTGCGCTGCCTGTCATCTCATTTTTTAAACCTTGTTTTCCCTTTCATCTGATTTATTTGCTGCATTTTTAAATTTTCTTCTTTCGTCAGTTAAATTCAATCTCACTTATGTTATCCAAGGATTTCTACTAGGCCCCGTCTATTTACCTATTTCATCCTCTGCTACCTTCACTATGTCATCTCTTAAAGGTACCCATTCGTCTTCTACTGTATTCCTTTCCGTTGTTCTAGTCAACCTTTGCCTAATGCTCATTCTGGAACTCTCAACAACCTCTGGTTCTTTCATCTTATCCTGGCCCCATCTCCTTAATTTACTATTTTTTTCCAATTTCTTCAGTTTTAATCTACAGTTCATAACCAATAAATTTTGGTCAGAGTCCACATCTGACCCTAGAAATGTGTTACAGTTTAAAATCTGGTTCCTAAATCTCTGACAACTGTATAATCAATCTGAAACCTTCCAATGTCACCAGGTCTCTTTCATGTACGCAACCTTCTTTTATGATTCTTAAGCCAAGTGTTAGGGATGATGAAATTATGCTCTGTGCAAAATTCTACCAAACGGCTCCTCTTTCATTCCTTTCTCCCAGCCCATATCCACCTACTATTTAACTTTATCTTCCTTTAACTACTATCCAATTTCAGTCCCCCACCACAATTAAATTTTCGTTTCCTTTAACTATATCCTTTTATCTCATTATATGTTTCTTCTGTTTCTTCGTCATCTGTGGAGCTAGTTGGGGTGTAAACTTGTGCAACTACTGTGGTAGGCGTGGGCTTTGTGTCTATCTTGGCTACTATAATGTGTTCGCTATTCTGGTCGTCATCAAGGGATCACCAATTTAGTATTGGAGGGCAGCGTGGAGGGTAAAACTCGTAGAGGGAGACCAAGAGATGAATACACTAAGCAGATTCAGAAGGATGTAGGTTGCAGTAGGTACTGGGAGATGAAGAAGCTTGCACAGGAGAGAGTAGCATGGAGTGCTGCATCAAACCAGTCTCAGGACTGAAGACCACAACAACATTCTGGTTGTAGCAATTTACTCGCATTCCTATTTTCTTATTCATTATTAGACCCACTCTTGCATTATCCGTATTTTACTTTGTATTTGGAGCCCGGTATTGACCTGACCAGAAGTCCAGTTCCTCCTGCAACCGAACTTCACTAATTCCCACTACATCTAGCTTTAACGTATCCATTTCCCTTTCTAAATTGTCTAAGTACACGATTAAGGGATCTAACATTCCACGCTCTGATCTGGATCTGATATTCCACTCTCTGTTTCGTAGAATGCTAGCTGTGTTCCACCTAATGACGACATTCTCCTGAGTAGTTCCTGCCCGGAGATCCGAATGGAGGACTATTTTACTTCCGGAATATTTTACCCAAGACGACGGAATCATCGTTTAACCATACAGTGGAGCTGCATGTCCTCGAGAGAAGTAACGGCCGTAGTTTCCCCTTGCTGTTATCAAAAAGTTATACTATTGATATGGCAACTGACAGGTGTTATCCTTGTATTTCTACAGCCTCTTGGTGCATCACAGAAAAGGAAGCTGCTTCAGTGACAAGTTGGCTGCCCCAATGTCGTTTTGCACCGCTTTGTAGCAGCGATTTGTCTTATGTGTTTCGATGAGTGAAGCTGTTAAACCCATGGAAATGTATAGCAGGGGGAAAGCGCAATACGGTGATTCGTGTGTTTTCGGTGATGTGCTGAAGTTCAGTTAAGTGTCCGCAAGATGGCTGCCACGACCGTTGACTGCTGGATTGAGTGGTAGTCGCGTCACTTCCGGCGATGTGTTTTGTGTCACGCCGAGGCCGAAGGTAATGGATTTATTCACATAAATATTACAGAAGATGAAACCTGGGTGCGTTATAAGCAACCAGAAACGAAAATATTTAGCGAGGAACGGCACCAGAGCTCTTCATCAAAACCCAAAATGTTCTGCCATGAAGTATCGGTCGGATCGTTTACTCTCTTTTGGGATGCAAAATCGGTATTTTGGGAGCATTTCATGGAAAGGGCATTAACGGTGAACAGTAATTCAGACCCGCAATCACTCTCGCCCTGCGGTCAGGAGTAAACGAAGACAGCTTTTGACTGCTGGTGTTTAGTTGCAGCACTACAATACCCGTTCAGGTGTAGCAACAATACAAAATCTGAACGCCATAACCTAAACAGAAATCCGTTTAGGTGACTTTCTTGTGTTCGGATTTCTCGAAGAAGCCGTGGGAGACAAACCTTTCAGAAGCGATGTAGAGGTATAAAGAGTGAAGAACGACAGGCTATTTACTCAACCAAAAGAGTTGTTCCCACGAGTTGCCCAAGTACTTTGAAAGTGGTTGAATGCATGCATGCATACATGGTCAGACGTTAATTTAACTTCTTTCGCATACACACTATTGGCGGCTATGTAAATGATTAGCACTGTGTTCTCTATTTGAGGTAGATCGGGGACCGGAGTGCATTAGTATTGTTCGTGTTTAGTGCTGTTACCAGAACTGGTAGGGTATATAAAGGACGTGAATAGCGTTAAATGTTGAGTGATCCCTGTAAAGAACACGCCGCTTATTCATGCGAGACTGCGTTATCAGTACGTGAGAGTTTGGAAGTAACCTCATCAATGGTTTCCATTTGGCTGGCTGGTCGAATCGTGCAACATCGAGGTTTGTGGGGCATTCGGGTGTGACAGTGGTCCGAAGTTGGACTGCATGGGAATGCTGATCATGAAGCTTCAGGTCGACCGCGTCTCTCCACCAAAAGGGAGGATCATTCTATCGTGTGCCATACACTTCGTAACACCACAACATTTGCGCCTGCCATCAGAGAACAAGTAATGGACTCCCTGGAAAATTGAGTGGATTCCTGCACCGTTGGTCGGATACTAGGAGCAGCCAGACTAGGCAATTACCGTCACTTGCAAAGCCCGCCGTTAACACCACAACACAAACCGTTGACTTTGTATTAGTGTCGAGAGCGGTAAGTATCGATCTCGGTTCCGCACTACCCTAGATGACTATTGCTGGTGAGTATAGTGGCAACCTATGGAGAGGTTTGATTCTTCCAAGGTTTTGGAGAGACACACCAGTGCTAAAGCTTGCGCCATGGTGTCGAGAGCCATCGCCATCGGGAAGGTCACAGCTGAGGGGACTCTAAAGGTACAAAATCCTGTGACCTATGCGGCAGTCTCGTGGTGCCGTTTTACAACAGGACAAAACTCGCCCACATATGGTATGCGTCTGTATGAACTATCTGCGTGATATTGAGATACACCAGTGGTCAGTAAGACACCCAGATCTCTCCCCGATAGACCGTGTGTGGGATCAACACGGACGTCGACCCCGTCCCAATACCATAGTGTCGAGAATGTCAAGGACCGATTAGAACAGTTGTGGGCCAGCTTATCATCGAGAAGCACCCCTCCTAATCTAATCAGTGCCTGCAGCCAGGCAAGGGGGGTGCAACGTCATACTGGCATACGGGGAACTGCCAAGTTCTTCGTAAATTTCACCTGACTTTTTAATCACTGAAATAATATCACGTACCCTCATAACCAGTGAATTTTCATTTCCTTTCTTACTTGCCTTCTGAATACTGCACTCCTTTTAAAGAGCAGTAATTTTTCTGTATTATCTCCTTTGCATCGTATTAAGTAATTAAGATTACCATTTGAATCACTCACTTATATAAGACGCATTGTAACCATCGTTGGCTTTCCACATTTCACATAGGTAGTGACTATTATCGAGAGCAGAATCCCAATGTTTTACATCACACTTCGGGCACAGTTTTTAGTAAAGCATAAAATAAAGTCGTCACCAATGAGTGGTAACATCGAAAGAAACTCCTCAACAAAGTTCGACTTCTGAGCACTTGAGTTGGAGATTTCAAACTCGCAGTTATTCTTTGTGTCAGGAGCACATCTAGTAGAGAAATTTTCAGAAGAATGGGTCTAGAAGTGCCCTCTATGGAGGTTTGAGTAAGGCAGGGAAGTGTGCACAGACAGTCGAAGTTGTTAACGTGATCTCTCGTGGTAAGCTGGAAATCCGGGTTCAAGTCCGGGTCCGGGACAAATTTTCATATGTCACAACTGAGTACTACACCTAGACCCATGTCAGCTGCAAGAATGAAATTCGCGAGAAATTTGGAATAATGTTGTTAGCGCGAAATTTTGTGGTCTGTTCCGTACGCTGTTTTGTGGGGTGTGCGAGTCGACCAAAGTACGGCGGTCGTTTACGTAAGCTTTGGCCGCCGAGTTGCAAGTCTTTTCAGATGACTCCACTTTCCTTGATTTGCGTGTCGGTGACAATGGAATGATGAGGTGGGCGACACAACACCGCGTCCACGAGCGGAAAAAGTCTCCGACCCGGCCGGGGACCGAATCCGGGACCGCTGCAGGGCAGTCACATGCGCTGACCGCTCAGTCAAGGGGGCGGACGTCCTGTGGTTTGATAGAATAAAACGCAATAATGCAACTGTTATATTGACAATTATGCACGGTGCTGAATGCCAACAAAGCTGAAGTTTCATTACCAACGAAATATAATCAGTTATATTTATGTAATATAAAGGACCCAGATAACTTTCTAGGTAACAGAAAAAAACCATGTTTCTCGTAACGGTACATGCATTGATTTGGAGATACCATTAAGTGAGATAGAAACTCTGTGAGTTAGGATACTCTGACGATATTTATTATGACGGTAACGGTCGCCTCATCGGAAGGTTGTGGGAGAAAAAATTATCTTCAAAATACTAATTTATTTGTCCCAAATCTAAGCTATTCAAGTTGAGATTGCATCAATTTACAATGACTTTCATCAAAGTGCTAGATATCAGTATGTCATTTTTTTTAAAATGAAATGTCAACGTGATAATCTTCAAATTCAAAAACACCGTATCTGAGTAGATGGCATTTGAATCCTCTCTGGAAGACTGTAAATTGAGATGCAAAACATTTTCTTAAGTCTGGGAAACCCACAAAAGGCTCTTACATTGGATAAGATCGAATTCTTGATCCCAGAATGATAGAGAACTATCGCTCAAAAGCAATCACAAGTTGCGAAACAGTTTCGTCAATTCTGAGCAATTCAGTGCAAAGTCAACACAAACGCTGTTTGCGACACTTACTCCAAAACAGCTAAAGAAGCTTCGAGCTGAAGCTGGGTATTGAACAGCGATTCTCCAACATGAACAGCAAACCGTATGCACGCCCCAGAGCAGCAACTGACGGACTCCCGACTCTCGCACATTGACCAAAGTTACCGTAGGAGGAAAGGAAATTGCGAGGTTTGCCACAGTGACAACTGAAAATTGTCCTCTTTCTCTTCCTGCCGCGCGGGGTAGCCGCGCGGTCTAGGGCGTCTTGTCACGGTCCTTGCGGCTCCCCACGTTGGAGGTTCGAGTTTTCCCTCTGGCATGGGTGTGTCTGTGTGTGTGTGTGTGTTGCCCATGGCGTAAGCTAGTTTACGTTAGATTAAGTAGTGTGTACGCTTAGGGACCGATGACCTCAGCAATTTGGTCTTGTAAGACCTTACCACAAATTTCCAATTTCTCTCTTCCTGCATGCGGGAAAGCCTGCAGCATTTACTCTTCCAGCACTCGTTGTCTTCTCTGTTAACAAACTAAAGATTGGCAGTGTATTGGCCCTCAGATTGTGAATGTCGGACACGAAAATGCATCTTGCCTCTCATGCTCTTTAGAGAAACTTAGCGGGGTCTCTGCATCTGCACCTAGAAAAACCTTTGGGCTTTTGTGCAATTCTCATGGGAACTCACGTGGTTCGTAATTCTTTGTAAGGAGTTGTTGAAGTGCTGTGGCTTTGGAGATGCCCCAAGCGGCTTCCTCACTTGCCCACTCCCCGTGGTGGTCCGGGTGGGAAACCTTCCTGGTTTCCTCTTTGTCTACCCAAAGCCTAAACCTCGGAGCTGACCTTTCTCGCTACATTCCAACAAGTGGCGGAAACGAGCTAAATTCACTGGCCCTGCTCTTACATTCAGAAAGTGTACGGGGAGACAACATAAAACGATGATATGTATTGTTGCTTAGCGACACGTGGCAAACCAGTGTCGACACGTCGCCTTCTCGTCCCTCCAAACTGAAAGAGATAAGCTCCCCTTACATGTATCCTCAATAGTTACTGCTTAGTGCCCTTGAAAGAGAAGAGAATTCCTTCTCAAATATAGTATCAAAACTAGACCCAAATAAAATGAACTCCTAACAGTCTTCCAGTAAGTATCTTTATAAGAAAGTAAATGGAATTCAGTGCATGTTTAAAAATAAAAGTATTCGAACTTTGTCTACGTTTCATACTAAAAATATACAACCCAGTCCAAGCGTTCCAATGTAAAGAACGTGGAACACTGCCCATGAAGTGTGATCGAAAATAATAAACAATAATGGCATCGGCGCAAATTCTACTTTCATGGGCATAGTTTTATAAATAATTTAAGATAAAAATATAAAATCTCTTTAGCAAATTTGTTGTGCTCTCCTGTGAGTTAATCTTGCTCATACATACAAAAATCAGTTTCGTGCAACGAACAAAAAAATGCGCACTATAAGTAACACTTAAGATCCCTGCTTCAATGAGCATGAATAAAAAAGAGATACTATGACATAATAAAGAGTTGCCTTAGCAAATTGTGTGCACAACACAAAGACTGTTGTTTTTCTCGTTTAACAAAACATAATTATAAGCAAAATAATAAAACAAAAAGAAAACTAATAACTAAATCATCCAACATGAGAATCTTTATAAACAAGAATATGATATAATTAATTTTGTGATTAATTTGGTGTCTCAGCGAGCAGTGTTATGGCACATGAAAAAGGGAATGCGTAAGTAACCAAATCGTGTGTGTACAGTACATGTTCAGTGTTCTTCTCAAAACTCAGATTAAATGGCAATGTCGGCGTTTTGAATGAAACATGTGCCTGACTTTAAAGACCAAAAACCAGTAACCACCATGCAAAACAGAACTTAGTTTTGCTTGAGTTGAACAAGTACCACGCATAAAAATTTAGATTGGTTGTTCAACTTCATTTAAATATGCTTAAACGGACTGAAAAAAAGAAAAAGACCGCTTGCAGATCGTTATATGATCGAAAGAATTAAATATCCTCGTACTGGATGTACAAGAAAACATTAAAATTTTGCTGATCGTTATTAAAGAAGGATAAAAACTGAATGATATTAAGAGGCCTGAGTAGAAAGCGGGGTTGTGCTGGGAGATATGACAGTTGCAACTTAAGAAGCCAATGAACATTAATTTCTGAATTGAAACACTCGAGGACATTAAAGAAAGCCCAATTGCTTTGAATGCTGGTCTTTAACACAAGGTACCATATCTATCGTACGAACACAGCCCCTACACGTAGAACCAATTGTGCTAAATAACGGGTAGAATTTACTTGGTGCACACACACGCGAACATTCGCACTGACCATCCCTACAGCAAAAGGGATAGAGATTAGAAGAATGCTTCCGTATTCTACGTTTAAGTACATTGGGTGAAAGAGAAACTTCTCAGGACAATGGTCCGATCCTGGATTTGGTACAAATTCACTAATTTCAAGGCACAGTTGTCAAAAACAGCTTATTGTTCCTTAGTGGAAATGAGGATTCAATCCTTTCACGAGAGGTGATTAAGTAGGATCGCAGCCTCATAACCTACAACGTAATGCACGTGGTGCAGCAGAATGCAAGCTACCAAACCCACTAAAACAATATACGAAACTGACGATGTTGTTGTTGTTGTGGTCTTCAGTCCTGAGACTGGTTTGATGCAGCTCTCCATGCTACTCTATCCTGTGCAAGCTTCTTCATCTCCCAGTACCTACCGCAACCTACATCCTTCTGAATCTGCTTAGTGTATTGATCTCTTGGTCTCCCTCTACGATTTTTACCCTCCACGCTGCCCTCCAATGCTAAATTTGTGATCCCTTGATGCCTCAAAACATGTCCTATCAACCGATCCCTTCTTCTAGTCAAGTTGTGCCACAAACTTCTCTTCTCCCCAATCCTATTCAATACCTCCTCATTAGTTACATGATCTACCCACCTTATCTTCAGCATTCTTCTGTAGCACCACATTTCGAAAGCTTCTATTCTCTTCTTGTCCAAACTGGTTATCGTCCATGTTTCACTTCCATACGTGGCTACACTCCATACAAATAATTTCAGAAACGACTTCCTGACACTTAAATCTATACTCGATGTTAACAAATTTCTCTTCTTCAGAAACGATTTCCTTGCCATTGCCAGTCTACATTTTATATCCTCTCTACTTCGACCATCATCAGTTATTTTACTCCCTAAATAGCAAAACTCCTTTACTACTTTAAGTGTCTCATTTCCTAATCTAATCCCCTCAGCATCACCCGATTTAATTTGACTACATTCCATTATCCTCGTTTTGCTTTTGTTGATGTTCATCTTATATCCTCCTTTCAAGACACTGTCCATTCCGTTCAACTGCTCTTCCAAGTCATTTGCTGTCTCTGACAGAATTACAATGTCATCGGTGAACCTCAAAGTTTTTACTTCTTCTCCATGAATTTTAATACCTACTCCGAATTTTTCTTTTGTTTCCTTTACTGCTTGCTCAATATACAGATTGAATAACATCGGGGAGAGGCTACAACCCTGTCTCACTCCTTTCCCAACCACTGCTTCCCTTTCATGGCCCTCGACTCTTATAACTGCCATCTGGTTTCTGTACAAATTGTAAATAGCCTTTCGCTCCTTGTATTTTACCCCTGCCACCTTCAGAATTAGAAAGAGAGTATTCCAGTTAACGTTGTCAAAAGCTTTCTCTAAGTCTAAAAATGCTAGAAACGTAGGTTTGCCTTTTCTTAATCTTTCTTCTAAGATAAGTCGTAAGGTTAGTATTGCCTCACGTGTTCCAACATTTCTACGGAATCCAAACTGATCTTCCCCGAGGTCCGCTTCTACCAGTTTTTCCATTCGCCTGTAAAGAATCCGCGTTAGTATTTTGCAGCTGTGACCTAGTCCTGACGATAAATATAATAAAATTTAGTACAAGCACACAAAAGCACAAAAGCACACAACACATTCATGCACGGTATACAAAGCTGAGTTTTTACATCACTTGGCGTCACAGCTCGCCACCGCCAAGTTGCAAAGGATCACGTCATGTAAACTAAATATTAATAAAAATAACACTGTTCCCTAACTGAAATGATTCGTACAGCAAGATTATCGATACATACATTGAAGAGGGACTACAAGAAACTCAGACAAGACTAAGTCTTACACGATATGACTCGAAGTCTTTCGCGACGGAGTCCTTGCATAAAAAGTTCTCGGCTTACTTGCCGCGCCAAATTTCGATAAAATCCCAAGCTTTCGATTACTACCTCCGTCATCTTCGTCAGGGGTAAAACTGACTGTCGTTGACCTGTGAGGCTTCCGCTTTTATAAGTAGTGGACAGCTTCCACTCACCGGTCTTATAGTTACTCGTCTCGCTTGTTGTTCAGAACTAAGCGCAAAGTAACATTTTTAAAGTTGAAGTACAGCCATGGCAGAAAAGGAATTGAAATAACAAATTTCAAAGTCTTAAACATGTCTGCGAAACAGCAAGTGCACATATCTGAAGAGGCGGAAAAAATCAGCCAGCCAGTTGTAAAACAAAAGTTTACTAGCCCTCGAACAAGGTTTCGATATTTCTAAAATTATCTTCTTCAGAAGGAATGGGTCTTGTTACAACACACAACGGTACTTTACCTTAGGTCATGCCGAACGTCTCTTGTCATATATAAAATTGAGAAAACAAGAATCATCCCACGCCATGGTTTCATCTTCTTCTTAAGTTGCCAATCCTAAGATTGATTTGCAGCAGCTCTCCATTCAGTGCGATTGTCGGCCAGCCTCTTCAATTCCGTGAAACTTCCGCATCCTAGGTCCTGCATTATCTGGCTTATGTACTTTCTTCTAGGTCTGCCTCTTGCCCTTTTGCCCTCCACAAGGCCTTCCGTTATAGTGTGGAGAAGACTTTCATGTCTCAGAATGTGTCCCTTCCATATATCTCTCCTCTTCTTGACCGTCTTCCAAAGAACTGGAACTTCCTCCGCTCTCTGCAGGACTTCTTCATTTGTCATCCTCGCCGTCCATGGAATTTTTAACATCCTTCGCAGACACCACATTTCGAATCCTTCAATCCTTCTTCTTTCGTCCTCTCCAAGTGTCCAGGTTTCGCTGCCGTAGAGAAGCACACTCCCAACAAAGGTCTTTATTAACCGCTTCCTTAAAGACAGACTTATCATATTTGATGTGAGGAGTCCTTTCCTTTTATAGAATGCAATCTTTGCCTGATTTATTCTACTTATTACATCTTTCCTACTACGACCATCTGATGTTATTCTGCTTCCCAAGTAGACAAAGTCTTGTATTTCTTTCAGCTTCTCTCCATTCAGCCTTATATTCGTAATTGCTTGATTATTTTGTTTGCTTGCAAGTAAGATTTTTGTTTTTGACTTATTAATTTTCATGTTGTACCGTGTAGCAAGAGTGTTTTCCATTTCCTCCAACACTACTTGTAATTCTTCCTCATTTTCCGCTAGGACAGCAATGTCATCCGCAAAACGCAGCATATCAACTATTTTTCCCTGGATCCTGATTCCATTAGCTTGTCCTAACTTTTCTCTGACCTCGTCCATTGCTTTCTGTATGTACATATTAAAGAGGACATGGGAGAGTGCACATCCCTGTCTCACACCCTGTTTAATTTTTGCTTGTTGTTGATGTTCCCCACATCTCACTATTGCCACCTCTTCTTTGTATATGTTCCATATCGTTCTCCTGTCCTTGTACTTAGCTCCAGTTTCCCCCAATATCTGGAATAGTTTTTTCCATTCAACCTTATCAAAGGCTTTTTCGAGGTCAATAAATGCTATGTAGGTGTCCTTACCTTTTTCCATTATTTTTTCTATTATGAGCCTTAGGGCCATAATGGCTTCTCGCGTACCTCTCCCTCTTCTAAAGCCAAACTGGTCTTCTGTGAGCATGCATTCCACGTTTCATATGGCATGGATTACACTTAGCGTACTTCAGAATGAATGCTCACTGTGGGCACTTACTAGTGAGTATTCATTCTGAACTACGCCAAATGTAACGTGGCTGCTGTCTAAAGCCATGGCTTGGAATAATTGTTTTGTCAGTTTTATGTAAGACAAAAGCCGCTAATCTTCTGATAATCTAACGTACCATCGTGTAATGTAACAAGGTCCACTCCTCCTGAAGAAGATATTTTTAGAGCCATCTAAACCTAGTTCAAGTGTTAATAAACCTTTCGCAACTGGTTGGCTGATTTCTTCAACCTCTCCAATTAATAAATTTCTTATTAATGAATTCCATGAAACAACTAGAAATGTTGTGAAGACATGGCTTTCGAAAAGGTAAAAGACTGATGTCCACACCAAAAAACACATAACGTATACACTTGGTGTCCTCGTTATACGTCAGTCTTAATTATTGCCAATAAACATGAGGTAGAATTTTCGGATTCACAGCTGGGGAGCGGGAACAAAATATAACATACATTAAACCGTAGAAACGACGGAGAGGAATGTGCTGTGTATCTAAATTTCCTAGACAACAGTCGCTTCCCCAGTAAACTACAAAAATTCGCATTATTGCCGGAAGGCCGAAATTACACGCGCAACAACATGGATAGGCTCCAAAACAGTTTCCCGACAGCAAAGCTGCACCTGGCTGACTATTTTCCCTCGCTCTCATTAAAACGTGGCATAGATCGTCTACTACAGCAGAAAAAAAACCTTGCATATTCACGATAAATCATAACAATCGGATCCTTTAGAACCTGACAGGCTTATACGCAAAGATGAGACACCGTATTAAACGTAAACACGATTCTAAAGTAATGAATGGAACAACAGATGACGTATTACTACCGTTCGCCGTACCAAATTTGTTGGTAAGCCGCGTGGCTTGCCGCTGCAAATTACTTTCTACAACAGCCGGAAACGAGTACTAATATCCACTAGGCAATGGGAATAACACAACATGGGCCTAGAAAAAAGACGACAAAAATTCGTTTGCGTAAAAGGGCAGACTATGCTGGAAGAAAAGTAAAACACAGTAAATGTAAATAAAACATGCCCGTATTCACCAGAGAAACCCCCACTAAGGCTAAAACACACTCCAAAAGCTGTACTAAAATTTCAAGTTAATCCATGGCTAACGTTATTTACAGAGTGAGGTTGCGCAGTGGTTGGCACACTGGACTCGCATTCGAGAAGACGACGGTATAAACCCGCGTCCGGTCATCCTGATTTAGGTTATCCGTGATTTCCTTTGCTTCATGCAAATTCCGGGTTGGTTCCTTTGAAAGGACACGGCCGATTTCCTTCCCCATTCTTCCCTTACACGATGGGAGCGATGACCTCGCTGTTTGATCCCCTCCCACAAATCAACCAACCAAGCAACCAATGATATTTGTAACTTATGACTAAAGAATATGTGAATTTACGTCTGGCTGCTGCCTCTTTCCGAATAAGGACTGACAGCTTCTGCCTGGATCAGGGTTCGGCGTATCCGCTATTCCACGGGTTCCATTTTCTCGCCCTGTTATCTGATCCAATATTTCACCCTGTTCAGACATTTTCAAACGGATGAGGCCTATTGCTGCGGAAGTTGGGTTTCAGGTTGTGATTGTTATAGCCACTGCAATATTCCTATCTTTTCGCATTAGCAGGTTCTCCGTCGAAGTTATTTTTGTTTTGTCGCTTCCTATTCCATTCTAGAATTTCTTTCCTCTGTCATATTCAACAAGATCAATTAAGATTGCCCTAAATCCTTTAAATCCGACTTTCAATTCCGATGAGTAAACACTTGTGGCCCGTACGCACTGCGTTGTATCAACTCTCCGCCGGTGTTGGTTTCGCTTCAAAATTTCACCGGAATAGTATAAGACTTGAAAAGCGTTGTAGCTAAGGCACCCCCTATTGTGCTCGGGAATCGACCAATATGTCTTCATCATTTCGCAGTCAGACTCCTATACCGAATTACATCTCTGTACAGCCAGACGTTCCAACCTTGGTAAATGCTTCACTGCTGAAGTGACTGATCACAAACTTAATTTGGAGGCGGACAGGCCAGAAGATCTTTTTATTTTGGATGCTGCCTCTCTAAGTATATTCGGAGGACCTAGTCCAAATGAACTTTGGCTAACGCATTCAGCACTGGATTTATTATCCTTTCTGTTTGTACTATCCGTTAGCGGTAAGAGCGATTCCGGCGCTCCTGTCATGTCACTTCTTTGTTTAGTGCCTCTTATCCCCATTAAAGTCAAACAAAATCTTCTGATACAGTAAGGGGAATTCACCTCTGAAACCAGATGCTTTTTACGTTAATCGTCCAACTGGTACTGGTATTGAGAAGAGCTGAATTTGCTCGCTGTGTTCGGTGTGAGTCGGCCGACGAAGACGTCATGCGGCCGCCAAGGGCGTGTCCAAGTGCAGAGACGAGCAGCGTCACCGGAAACGGGTAAATCCCAACGCTGGGAATTAGGACGACTGTCGCTCGCGTTGCCTTTGTACAAGAGACAGTGCACCAACAAATGGCGGAGTGTTAGACAATCTCACGGATGGCTAAGTTAGAGCCCTTTGAGATTCGACAATGTGTCACAGTTACATACACACACCAAAAAAAGTTTTCCATCACCTCGGTTCTGCGAGTTCCGGAACCAGTACAAAACATTGGAATAGAGATCAACATAAACATATTTCCGCCCTTTTTAATTGCGCATGAAAACCACACATTTCATGTACTACCATACAGCGAGACCTTAAGGGGTGCTACTCCAGATTGCTTTACACACCGGTACCTTCAATACCCAGCAGCACGTCCTCTTGCATTGATGCATGTCTGTATTCCTCGTGGCATACTATCCACAAGTTCATCAATGCACTGTTGGTTCAGATTGTCCCGCTCCTCAACGGCGATTCGGCACAGATCCCTTAGAGTGGTTGGTGGGTCACGTCGTCCATAAAAAGCCCTTTTCAGTCTAACCCAGGCATGTTCGATAGGGTTCATGTCTCGAGTACGTGCTGGCCACTCTAGTCGAGCGACGCCGTTATCCTATAGGAAGTCATTCACAAGATGTGGACGATGGGGCGCGAATTGTCTTCCATGAAGACGAATGCCTCGCCGATATGCTGCCGATATGGTTGCACTATCGGTTGGCGGATGACGTTCACGTATCGTATCGCCGTTACGGCGCCTTCAATGACCACCAGTGGCGTACGTCGGCCCCACATAATGCCACCCCAAAACAGTGGGGAAGTTCCACCTTGCTGCACTCGCTGGACAGTGAGTCTAAGGCGTTCATCCTGACAGTGTTGCCTCCAAACATGTCTCCGACGATTGTCTGGTTGAAGGCATATGCGGCACCCATCGGTGAAGAGAACATGATGCCAATTCTGAGCTGTCCATTCAGCATGTTGTTGGACCCATCTGTACCACGCTGCACGGTCCCGTGGTTGCAAAGACGGACCTCGCCATGGACGTCGGCAGCGAAGTTGCGCATCAAGCAGCCTGTTGCACACAGTTTGAGTCGTAACACGACATCCTGTGGCCTCACGAAAGGCATTATGCAAAATGGGGGCGTTGCTGTCAGGGTTCCTCCGAGCCATAATCCGTAGGCAGCGGTCATCCACTGCAATAGTAGCCCTTGGGCGGCCTGAGCGACGCATGTCATCGACAGTTCCTGTCTCTCTGTATCTCCTCCATGTCCGAACAACATCACTTTGGTTCACTCCGAGACGCCTGGACACTTCCCTTGTTGAGAGCCCTTCCTGGCACAAAATAACAATACGGACGCGATCTAACCGCGGTATTGATCGTCTTGGCATGATTGAACTACAGACAAGACGAGCCGTGTACCTCCTTCCTGGTGGAATGAATGGAACTTATCGTCTATCGGACCCCCCTCCGTCTAAAAGGCGCTGCTCATGCATCGTTGTTTAGATGTTTTCGTGAGTTTAGTGACATCCCTGAACAGTCAAAGCGACCGTGACTGTGATACAGTATCCACAGTCAACGTCTGTCTTCAGGAGTTCTGGGAGCCGCGGTGATTCAAAACTTTTTTTGATATGTGTATAAAAGCGAATCTGAATGTATCTGCGATCTCAGAAAAATGAGGCAATCCCAGAGACACAACAACTTTTCAATATCTTTAAAAAAGCAGAAGTAAATATTTAGTAGTATATAAATATTTAATCAGTGGACCTCTGAATTATCAACTTTTAATCGCTTCATGCGATTTCAAGTAACTGTATCTCAGATGATAGCATTGCACTATAGCTTTCATCCATGAAACCTATATATCTGTATCTATTTGATTTTTTGATTTACGACGTTTTTATATCTTTTTCATTTAAATGTTTGTTGAAACGTCGTAGTCTCCACATTTGCAAAGCAAATGAACGCAGCATCAATAGTTCACATTTTGTTATACTTGTGTTTTTATTTAATTGACAGCTTACTATTTTACCAGTACTTTTATATAAATGTTGATTGCCAGTGCTATTAAAAAAAACTGTGCCGGTTTAAAAGTGGTCAGTCACATGTGTCAGCTGTCACTACAAATGAAAAGTGAAGTAAAAAAAGATGATTCCATTGAGAATGCCTAAATAATAGTTTGAATCATCTTTAACGAAAATCTGCGGTGATTTATTGCGAACAAATGCGCCGCACCTCAGACGGTATGGCTTATGACTCGTTCATTGCACTTTGGGTTAGGTTCGGTACACAGTTGGACAAGTCAAACCAAGTGGTGTGACAAATGCATTAGGCCTTAGGACTAAGTAAATGCTAATTAAGATGAAAAATAACTCTCTCATTTGGTGAAGAAGCAGATGTTAAGTGTAGCCTGCTAGGCACATCTACTGCTTTTTAACAGATGAAGATGCAGTCCGTAGCTGCTTCCTCCTTGTGGTACATTTCTTGATGGTTTTCAACTTAGTTTCTTATACTTACGAAAAGCAGCAATTTCTGCTACATCACTTTTTGGTATTGGAGAACTTTATGGTTTGTCAGTATTATGACATTTAAATGCAGTATAGCTTGCAGTATAAGTCACCGCATCCGGAAAAACATCCGAGATTACAGAGTCATGGCACACTGCTACTACATAAATTTATAAATTTTCTTCGACAATCATAGCTTCTAACATTTTTCATATTGACGATTCATCAACGCTATGTACACAGAACTCACTGGTAATGCACCTTTGGGACGCAGAATGTTAGTCCTACACTGAGAAAACGCTGTGTTTAATTCTGCAGTAACCGACATGTTTCCAGAGAAATAAATATCACCTGCTATCCTTATCTGTTTTAGGAGACGCACCCTGTTCCTTACTTCAAGTGGCCGGCCCGTGTGGCCGAGCGGTTCTAGGCGCTAGAGTCTGGAACCGTGCGACAGCTACGGTCGCAGGTTCGAATCCTGCCTCGGGTATGGATGTGTGTGATGTCCTTAGGTTAGTTAGGTTTCAGTAGTTCTAAGTTCTAGGGGACTGATGACCTCAGAAGTTGAGTCCCATAGTGCTCAGAGCCATTTGAACCATTTGAACTTACTTCAAATGGCGTAGGGTTGTTTAAAATATACCTAACCCTCTTACCAGAAAAAAGAATTTAAGCAATATTGATTTATAAAATTGTGTTATTTGCGGCCTCTTAATTCAGCCAGGTCGGAAAACCGGGAAGCGCTGGACCAATGGGGATTTTACACGCTTCATTGAATGGTAGAACAAATTTATTTTACAGTTTCGATCATATAACAGCCAGCTTAGCTCATTTTTAAATTTAAAGCCTAACCAATGAGACTCATTTAAAACTCAATGCCAATTTAAATAATTTACAGAAAATTTATGGTTAACTTTAGTCCGAGATGACTTATTCTTCAAGCCAAGACACGCCCTGTACAAGACAGAAAGAAATAAGCGTAAAGTCGTAATAAGGGCAGAAGCAAATCTAAACAACGGCACCAGAACAGAGCACAAAGGCCGTATTCATCAAATGGTGAGAATAAAACATGATTTAAACTTGACTCATAAGAAAAACTAAAACCATACGTAAAACAATGAAAAAAAAAAATTTAACACCAATATGTAGGTAATATAATTTTTAGCTCGGAAACACAAATCAATTGAAGATTTAACACCTTTTCCAATATCAAGAATAATTACTTTACAACAGATTAAAGTATATATTGAGATCCCAACGAATATCAAAATTTGCTTAAGGTGATGGCCACAACCTAACGGATACAAATTCTTTATTATTCCACGTATAAACTTAACTTGAACAGGAACTTGAAGTATTGCGGTTGCGGTTGGAGGAAAGAGCGCGAAAGGCAGACAGAGACGAGAACTGTCACGTGTATGCACTCCACATTACGTAAACAGCTGGCTTATTAAGCCGACGGGGCGTAAGTGGAGCCTCATCCTGGGTAATACGTACAAGCAATGAAGTAGAAAATATTATTAAAGACAGTTCCCTGCACCACAAATAATTTTAATTACAATTCTAACACACAGCCGTGCATGAAATAACTCTTTGTGTAGAATTAACTAATTTGAGCTCTTACCAAAGCTCATCCGTACACACAACAGTGCATAGCAGCTCGAAGAGAACAAATGCGGCCTGTAATAGACAAAAATTTATCTGATACTCTTAAATATAACAGACGCACTACATACGCTTTTAGAGAGTGTAGGCCATTAGCATTAGCTTCAAGAAACCAGAACAACAAAAGCAAATTATAAATAGGCCAGTAAAATAGCAAAACCGACACACATTCTGACATGAACACTTAAACATCCGTGGTAACTGGTAACACTAAACATTACACTACGCGTCAAATTGAACTCTTCGCGACCAATAATCTTACTTTAAAAAAACAGAACAATTAATTGGAGGCGGTTGAAAACAAATAACGCATACACTATCGCCCGCTGCCAACCTTCCATGTAAGCTTTCTTCTGGAACACTGGACTTTACACTGGCTAAAGGTTCACAAGCACCATGGATACATAAGGTTAACACATAGCCGGCCAGGGTGGCCGAGCGGTTCTAGGCGCTACAGTCTGGAACCGCACGACCGCTACGATCGCAAGTTCGAATCCTGCCTCGGGCATGGATGTGTGTGGTATCCTTAGGTTAGTTAGGTTTAAGTAGTTCTAAGTTCTAGGGGACTGATGACCTCAGCAGTTAAGTCCCATAGTGCTCAGAGCCATTTGAACCTTTTTTTTTTTTGTTAACACATAAAAAAATTATAATATCAGCCGATGAAGCAGTCTAAAATGTTTACCAGATCTTGGAATATCATTGCCTATCGAATACCATGGAGGCACGGGCGTCCGTACCCAACAAACAGAAGGAAGACAGATCAGTGAACACTGCCCTGACAGCTCGGCGCCCTTCTGATAAACCACAGCATCAAGCCACGTCGGTACTCAACAACTTATAATGGGTAACATGACCCTTTCGTACACTCTTGTCATGCTCGTCCAGTTACATGTAAGTGCGCTCGGGTAATGTGTTTTGCTATCTATGGGCCCCTCTCTTTATATCTGAAAGTTCATGTATCGCTGCCTTAGCTATTTTAGAACTATCAGGTAGTGTGGTACCTCTGCCTATGGAATTATTTCGCAGCGACTTTAACAGATGTGGAACATCGAACAAAAGTCACACATTCCTAGTATCGTCTGTTGTTTTTCACACGTACCACGTGTCATAACTTAAACATATATTCCCTGTTCCTCAACTCTCTTGATGATTCGCTTCTACTATCAACATCAATATCGGCGAATGTCAAATCTGCTGGTCTCTCTAGGGTAGTAAAAGTGTTTGGCACTGCCATCAATAAACATAGCACATCTTCTAGAACACCAGGCGTGTATTTAAATTCCTTCGTACATTTATGAAATGTGGCTCTGAATGGCAAAGAAATTTTTCGCTATTGCGCCGAAGCAAATGCTTTTGGCGATAGAATTCTTAAAAGTCAATGCATGGTCAATTTCCACTGACTTCCGAGTACATTTTACCCTTTGGTTTTCGCTCAACAGGTTTCACATTTGCGCCAATTTAAAACATTCTTACAATATACTGCTTGCACTGTTGAATAATTTAGTTTTGTCTTTCGTGTAGGATGCTCTTCTTCGCTTTAACGAAAGAACGGGGCGAAATGTTTTGTTTTGCTTCTCAAGATTACGTCACTTGCTTTTAGTGCTGCTTCTTTCTATGCCCCAATTTTGTTCAAATTTCACTCACGGCCTTCAGTTCCTTAAGTTCTAAATTCTTGTTCACTATTTCATTGACCTGATGAAAGGGATCTATAGTGGAGACCTGATCGACTTTCTTTTTATCGTCAAGTATGTTTTTGCAAACTTCTCGGGTCGCAACATTTTTCGCTACTTCCAGATAATCAAAGAATTAATTTACTTTTATTATTCCTACATTTATTAAATACATAGTATTCAACTGCATTAATTTCTCATTACCAAGTAAATAAATAACAGACAAAACCGCTAAAATATCAGCGACCTAAACCGTAATAATTTCTGTTACACAAAGAGAGGTGCATGGGGGTGGAATAGACTTCTTGAAAGTGTTTAGGTTAGGGTCCCAGGTATCACACGCTGCAGCCATTCACCTTAGCAAATCCTCCTATATATATATATATATATATATATATATATATATATATATATATATATATATATATATATATGACGCGACAAACGGTTTGAAGTAAAAATTTACTTTTGGACCAGTTAGTTGAATGAAGAAAACAAGATAATTTCAATCAAGATTTAAAAATAAAAATTCAAAGGCAACTAATAGGGTTCGAACCCAGAACCTACATTACGTTCTGAGTTTATTATACATGAACTGGTTTCTTATTCTTTCTCTTCAATCCCTGCTTGCTGTAATTTCTTCCACATACCAGTTTGGAATGTTTGGAAGGTGTATTGGTGTAGGTAGTATCTTCTGTCTTGAACTTAGCCCTAGAATTTTGTTCCTGAAACCTCATTCGTATTCCTCAGGCTGAAAATGAACTGAACACACCCGTGTAGTTTTCACACTCACTTCGTCCGCGCGTTTACGTCAAAATATCCACTCACGTTGCAAGTGCTCGTATTTGGGAAAGCTACGAGACGTGACTTTTGTCGTCTTTCGTGCAATATTAATGCGCTGTGTCACAGCACGGTTGTTTTCCTTGGGTACACATCACGACTTCCGTGTTGTGATGAATGCGCAGCCTCTACTGTCATATACGTCCTGCAAACTGTTCGATAACAGAACTGTTTAAATGATCTACTAAATAAATCGGCGCGCAAGGGCATCTAGGAGATGGCATAGCCTACGTCCTTTTTACATACCTTGGTTCAGATCGCCAAGATCAATAACGTATTGCAGAACATGTGCTGGCTGCATGCCACTGCTATTGAAACGCGCTTAACTAATTTCTTCACTGTCGCATTTTTTGAACAGTCGTCAAAAATGAATTGAGCTTCATCTCTCAGATTAAGAGATGCCAGGTACTTCCTCAATGGCAGAACAAACTCTTCTGGGAACGGCTTATGAAGGTAGTACATTTCATTGAAGCATTCTTTGAATGCTTGCAAGTGAACTGAGTGAAATATATGTGTGATATGTCTGCATATTTGCCTATATGAAAAGGCCGCCTTGCAACAACCTGATTTGGTTCAAATGGCTCTGAGCACTATGAGACTTAACATCTGAGGTCATCAGTACCCGAGACTTAGAACTACTCAAACCTAACTAACATAAGGATATCACACACATACATGCCCGAGGCAGGATTCGAACCTGCGACCGTAGCAGCAGCGCGGTTTCGGACTGAAGCGCCTAGAACCGCTCGGCCACAACAGCTGGCACCTGATTTGGGCAAAGAGGGGGTCACAGTCAAAGTAGTCCAGTACCCTGGGAATGAGAGCAGGGAAGCAGATGCAGAAATCCTGCACCGCCGCTCGTGCTAATGACATGGAGATGGTTTCCCGCTGCCTTCCTCCGACCTGTTATGAAGTGCCAACTGTGTAGCTCATAGCCTACTCCTTGCACATACTTTCCGGTTACAATTGTACATCACATGTTTCCTTAAATTCTCCACGCTGCGTCGCAGTTTTGTTGGTATGGTTACGCTGGGCTGAATCGTGCGTCAACCCAGATATCATCCTGAATAGCGTGAAATGCAGACATTCCTAATCAGCCAAAATGGATTCTCTTACACGCTATAAGCCACTCGTCTGTTAGATTGCTTTTGTAGATTACTGATAATTACTGTGGTCTGCATGGTTAGAAAAATTAGGTATCGAACGTTAATAAGCAGCCGGGGCGAACTTACTTCCACGGTACATGCGCCGATAACTAAAATTCTGACCATGAATCTACAACACATGCCCTATCTATTCTCCCACTCTGTTCTATGGTTGTTCCTTCCACAATATTTTATTATACATGAAGAGGTTTTAATATGTGAACACTGTTGTACGATACAGTTATTTTATTCCACTTTAAATTCAGGCGGCACGTCCCTACTGCTTTAGACGTATGTACAATTGCAGTCACTCCATTATTACGCACTTGTATAGATTTACCATTGCCAATTCCTTACTGTGCGATCGCATTTTCATCACCTAACAATTCTGCCGGGTGCAAAATCCAGTTCCGAGCTTCGAAATTCCAACTCTGCTCACACACAAACTTGTTCTACTCGTGTTTTAACTCTGGTGCGACTATCAGTAAAATCTTTCCACAAATTACTTCACTTTTAAGAGCGATAGTGAGAAGCGCAGGCACTCGGGATCTGACCCTGCTCCAGTATTAATACTCGGCAATATCACAAAACTAATTTGCCTTTCTGTGGGCAATTCGTGGAGCACGAGCTCCCGGGACTTGCCCTGCAGGCTTCCTGTCTCGACTGACTCACTCTTTCACACAGAAAGAACTCCAGGAGCCAATCTCTCCCTTCTAGAACGATGGCGCATCCCCTCCAGCGACGCCGCTGCGCAGTAGCTGAAGACTGTAACAGTAGATTTGGCCATTCAAGTATAGGATCGATATCTGTATCTGTACAGAAGAATTCGATCTTATCAGTTTCATGATAAGCTGAAGAGATGATTTAAAATTTGTGCCATGGGTCTCCTTGCCGACTAGGCAGGTACGCTAGCCATTACACCACCACAGCAGTACAGCTGAAATAGCTGCACGAAATACCCTAATCCAATGCCCTCCTTAACACAAACTTCAAATCACATCTTCAGCGTACCTTCCCCTTCTTAGATCGTCACTATTGCCGGAGGGCCTCCGGTATCGGATTAGCACCCCAGTGTCCGCCTGTTTAGGTGGGTGGTAACGTGCTTGCCTCCCATGCAAGCGGGCCCGGGTTCGATTCCTGGCCGGGTTGGAGATTTTCTCCGCTCGTGGACTGGGTGTTGTATTGTCATCATCATTTCATCCTCATCACCGGCGCGCAAGTCGCCCAGTGTGGCATCGAATGAAATAAGACTTGCACTTGGTGGCCGAACTTCCCCGAATAGGGGCGTCCCGGCCAACGATGCCATAAGCTCATTTCATTTAGCACCCCAGTGTTTATCATAATGGAGAAATCCTGCCTTTATCTTAGGCGCAGGTAATCTACAGATCTAATATAATTAAATTTTGCTCGAGGCGCTTAGGTCCCATCTTCATCTATGATAGTAATGGAAGCTGAGAAGGGGGAAAGTAAGCCGAAGAAATGGTTCAAATGGCTCTAACCACTATGGGACTTAACATCTGAGGTCATGAGTCCCCTAGTCTTTGAAGTACTTAAACCTAACTAACCTAAGGACGTCACACACATCCATGCCCGAGGCAGGATTCGAACCTGCGACCGCAGCAGCAGCGTGGTTCCGGACTGAAGCTCCTAGAACCGCTCGGCCACAGCGGCCGGCTAAGCTGAAGATGTGAATTGAAGTTTGTGTTAGAGAGGGCATTGTACTATAGTAGTCTGTGCAGCTATGTTAACTATGGTGCGATGGTGGTGTATTGGTTCAAATGGCTCTTAGCACTATGGGACTTAACTTCTGAGGACATCAGTCCCCTAGAACTTAGAATACTTAAACCTAACCGTAGCGGTCGCGCGGTTCCAGACTGTAGCGCCTAGAACCGCTCGGCCACCCCGGCCGGGGCGGTGTAATAGCTAGCACATATGATTAGTGAGTGTGAAAACGTGGGTTCGAGTCCTGGCTATGGCATAAATTTTAACTAATTTTTCCACCTTCCATTATTATCATAGATAAAGATGAGACTCAAATGTCTCGAGGAAAATTCCATTATATCAGATTATTAGTTTCAAGTAAAAGATGTTCTGCACTACCAAGTAATGCTGTCGTTCTGTACGACACAAGCCTGACAGGACCACTGCCCCACTGCCCTGAAGGCAGTTTGTAATTGAGACGACAGGTGTAACGGCTGAATGCAGGCCGCTGAGCTGAGGGTAGCATGCGGCGGGGGCTGAGGGTTTTCTGTGGCTTGCTATTACCGCGCGCCGATACTGATCTGGTGGAAGGGGGCAGAGGGAAGGGGTGGGGGGAGCTCGTCTGCCACCTGCCAGGCAGGAGGGCAGAAAGGAGCAGCGCCTGGCGTGGGAATCGCCGCCTCTCCTCGCTTCACACGTCAACACCCCCTCTCCCGCAGAACGGGCACTTCACTTGCAACGGACTGCGTGACGCAAGCGAGAAATGTTTCGATCCGGTACTTTTGTAATTCGGAAAGCCAAGGTGAGTGAAGCCTCTTTCGGTAGGTGGCCCTATGACGAGTGTTCGATACCAGAATACTCTAATCAGAGAGAAAAAATTTACACTAAACCAGCTTTCTGTCCACTGCTTAACCCGCGTACCCATGTGTCACATACAGTAGCGTGCAGATTAATTGGGACAACACCATTAAATTTCTGCTGAGTATGTTTTTCACTGTTTGTACACGGCAGTTGGTAACTTACTGAATATTAATAACTCCTTATGATTTAATAAGCTTCTGAACACGTTGTGGCATATATTCGGCCAGGTTAGAGCAATTATTTAGTAGTCCGTCATCGTGAAACCATACTTTTACCACATTTACAAACATGGACTCAACATGTCATCGTTTCACAATATTCCACAAATTGTAGGTAGGATTTAAGTCTGTTTAATTACCAGACCACTGAAACATATTAATATTGTTTCCTTCCATGAACTTCTTGATCGCTTTATAAGTGTGACACGGGGCCAGATCATGTTGAAATGTTCCTCCACCATCTGTAAAGGTATGTAGGAAGGCCAGAAACCTGGATATAAAGATTTCTAAGTATTTGGTTGAATTCACCATGCTTTCAAATGGAGCTATTGCGCGAACACTACTTGGAGTGAAGAAACCCCGAAACTTTACTTGGGAGGGTCATTTACGGTCTGTCCAAGATGGTCAGCTCCGACTGCCTCAGGGGTTCTTCGCCTGACAATCCTTGCTCTATATTCTTGGACAATAAAATGCGACTCATCACTGAAACTTACACCAGGTATTGAGGGTCCAGGATTTATCTATTTTGGCCCACTCCAACACTTTTTCTTCATGGTGGGTGTTAAAATACGCCTCTTTATTGGCTTTCGTGCATTCCGCCCACAATCAAGAATCCTATAGAGTACCGTTGAAGAGTCAGTTTCAAACCTATAAGCCGAGAAATCTCTCTGAAAGTCTTAAGTTATCTTGTGAGGATCAATTCTGCTATTTCTAAGTAGAGTTTTGTCAGTTCTAGTCATGTCTCTCTTTTCTCTTTGAAGACAATGAGCCAGTATCACTGTATGTCATAATAAGTCTTCAAACACTAGATTTTCCCGCACCCACAACAGAGGCAATGTCTCTTATAGTCATATGTCTGTTCGTAAAGAGCAACTATTTTTGCCCGTTTCTTAGGTGAAATGTCTAACACAAAACAAATTTTTCCTGTCAAAAACACAGAAATAGCGCATTCTGTTGGTTGCAAGTTTGTACTGTGTCGTTCTACTTCTACTGAAGTCACTCCTCCATTCACACATCAGACTTACTTATTTTTGGCAGTGTGCGTAATTTTAAAAGTATCATAATCACATAGATAAATTTTAAATCTGGTACTTAGCTCCTTTTATGTTGGCGTTGTTGTCTCCTTCGGGATAAGAAACAACTTATTATTGGATATTTTCTTAGTTCGTACTATTCTTTTACATGATAATCAAAATTATTTTTGACAGTATTGATATGTCCGAAAGAACAGACACCATACACAAACTATTACGGCGATCACAAGCCAAGAATTGTTTCTGTGCGGATGCACACATACGCTCGAATTTATGCGTGGCCTTGCCGCGAGCATTGAGATTAATGGGCAGGGAGCACTACTTTCATAGTATGCGGAGAAAGTTGAGAATGTGACTCTGACGGGGGCCGTGCTTGGGATAAGTCCGCGCAGCTCCGCTAATTCCTGTGTCCTCTGTGGCTTAGGGATTAGAGCCCCTGCCTACTAAGCAAGAGATCCCGCATTCAAATCCCGGCTGGGTACACATTTTCAACTCTCCCCGTTGATTCCACCAACGACACGTACACAGCTGATGTTTGAAATTCATTGAAATAAAACTATTTAGTTAATCTGCGATGTAGTTTCAACAACAGTTAGAACTTATAGATGCCCTAAACACACATTAAAACATTGTTCAAATGTGTATGAATTCCTAAGGGACCAAACAGCTGAAGTCATCGGTCCTTAGACTTACACAGTAGTTAAACTAACTTATGCTAACAAGGGAACCTCCTCATCGCACCCCCCTCAGATTTAGTTATAAGTTGGCACAGTGGATAGGCCTTGAAAAACTGAACACAGATCAATCGAGAAAACAAGAAGAAGTAGTGTGGAACTATGAAAAAAAAACAAAATATACAAACTGAGTAGTCCGTGAGCAAGAAAACAACATCAAGCATAATCTTTGCTCAGGAGCACAATGGTCACGTGGTTAGCGTGAGCACCTGCGGAACGGGAGATCGTTGGTTCAATTCTTCCCTAAAGTGAAAATTTTAATTTCTTTATTTTCGCAAAGTTATGATCTGTCCGTTCGTTCATTGACGTCTCTGTTCACTGTAATAAGTTTAGTTTCTGTGTTTTGCGACCACACCGCAAAACCGTGCGATTAGTAGACGAAAGGACGTGCCTCTCCAATGGGAACCGAAAACATTTGATCGCAAGGTCATAGGTCAACCGATTCCTCCACAGGAAAACACGTCTTATATATTCTATACGACACTGGTGACGGCATGTGCTTCACATGACAGGAATATGTTGTCGACCCACCTAACTTGTACACTTGACGAATGGGTAAACAGATTCTTCTACCTTGCCCGATTTAGGTTTTCTTGTGGATGTGATAATCACTCCCAAAAAAGTGATGAAAACATAAGAATTTGTCACATAAACTGCAACAAATGAATGCAACAGTTTCACAGTCGCACAGTTTTCCCTGTGCTCTGTCAAAACATATGTTTTTAACGTTTTCAAATTTTTTCGTGTGTAGAGCGGCCATTCCTGCATATGTCCGAGCAAATCTGAACATGTCCTAGAATTTTGGAGAGCGAAGTTGATTATGTGTGAGTGCCTGAACTTTGATAATCGTCTGAAAACAAAAAATAAAACTTTTGACTTGAAGGTAGACTTGAACCTAGGACCTCTCGTTCTACAGGTGCTCTCGCTAACCACGGGACCACGGCGCTCCCAAACTCGTGTTCTCCTTGATGTTGCATATCCTGCACATGGACCACTGAGTTTGTATATTTTGCTTATTTTTTTCATAGTTCCACGCAACTTCTTCCTGTTTTATCGATTGATCTGTGTTCAGTTTTTCAAGGCCTATCCACTGTGGCAACTTATAACTAAATCTGAGGGGGGTGCGATGGGGAGGTTCCCTTGTAAGAACAACACATACACCCACGCCCGAGGGAGGACTCGAAACTCCGGCGGGAGATGCCAGCATTCCGTGACATGGCGTCTCAAACAGCGCGGCTACTCCGCGCGGCAAACACAGATCTTTATATATATTCATAAATACTAAAATCATGTCTTATGCTAGTTCTAAAACTTGGAGAAAAAGGTGAAAACAATTAAAATAGTACCGCAGGTTCTGTGGTACGCTGATCGCTGGAATAGTAAGGATGAGCAGGCAATTCTGCAACACGCCAAAAACCCCAGCCAAAAATTTCAGGTTGGAGTCCAGCTTTTGAAAGCTAAAATAGAGGTCAGATATCCATTTGAATTTCCTCGTCTCAATATAAAACGTACTCAGTTAAAACTTTGTATACAGTGAGTTGCAGGCTTCACATATGCATATATGGAAGGGTCCTCTCACTAGAGTGCGTAGGCATGTGTTTGAGTATGGTGCCCGATTCAGAACCAGAGTAACCAGTGGCTGCAGGAAATAGTTCCTCACAGCTAGCCATTCCTTCTCTTACAGTTATACGGCTCTAAAAATCAACAGATAGGTGTGATATGTAATGGAGCTTATTTTAAAAGTGACCAAAACATCAGCAGTTTTGTCACATATGACGCGGTCATACACCAGAAGAATTTTATTGAACCTGGAATTGTTTGTTTTTAATTATGAATGTTTCAGAAGACGTGTTTCACGGTTGCAGGTTTTTGGTAGTGATTCAACGAAGGAAATCGTAAGACTGTGGAATGTAGCGTATCTGAATGAATAAACACCGTCACCAGACCAAAATTTATTTAATGTATTAGCCAACCCACCATTTTCTGAAGACCTTACTACTCTTTTCAGAGTTCCACTAGCATTCATACTGATGTAAAAGCAATACTTACCTTTGCGCACGTACGCCGTTTAAAAAACAGTTTGAGCTCGAATAAAATGAAATGATTCAGCTCTCTTCGTCTCCTTCTGAACGGATGTCCCACGTAGTGAAAATTGTACTTATTTCGCCTACAGGCAACACTGAGTGAGTAAAGTGGACCTTTCTTCCACTCACTATTCAAGGTGGATTCATAGTGCTTTAAAGACCATTCTCAAAACATACTTATTTTCCGACGCAGTGGTAAAACAGTCACAGACGATGAGAAGTTTCAATTATTCACAGCTACAATCTCTATACATACTAAAATTTAAGTACTGTATAAGCATTAAATATGGAAAGCTATCCATATATTATGCCATGCTTTACATTTATGGTTATCGCTTACTCTCCTCCTCTGGTATCACCCTCCCATAATCGAAAATCTGCCACCACACGATCGTTTCACAAGAAAACTCCCTTACCAATAAATGAACTGAATGTCTTGCTTTTTTTCAAATTTCCTACTGTCTAAATCACATCCCGTAATGTTATTCTGTTTACATTTCAGTAAAAAAAAATAGAGAGAATTATTGGGTAATTTTTTCAATAACATTATATAAAGCTGTCATTATCTTAGAGATAAACGTTTGACAAGATGATTTACTGAAACGAGTAGTTAGCCTGTCGTTTAAACTTCAAAAGTCGATTGTATTAAGGTAGGTAGTTATATATTCCTTGAGCATAAAATAAATTTTTAAATTAAGGATTTAGTATCTTGAAATTAGCATTTTACTGTGCCAGCATTCTAGTAGAGAAATAAAGGTTTTACAATATATAGGGTACGATGTGTAATTCTTACGTGAGAAACACAATGTGCAAAGTTAAGCCAAGATCTTCAACTGTCCAAAGAGAGGCGGAAGACCACCAGCACAGGTAGGAATTAAAATGCGTACCACAGGGTTCCATCTTGGGACCATTAGCCTTCTTACTACATGTTATCGATCAACCAATGCATTTGAACAAAAAGTCAGAATTAGTCCTTTATTAAGGTCACAAATGTAATTTTGTCACTATTAAATAAAGAAGCTTAAACACAGCAAAATAGCACATCACGTATTTATCAGTGAAATAATTTTTACATTTTCTGCATAACATTTTTCAGTAAGAACCGATTATTCCGTGAATATTGTTTATCAAAGCAACCATCGCCTGATCATTGGGGAAGAAGTTAGAAAGTTGGAAGTGGGAGACGATAATTGCTCAGCTGGTGCCTACGCGGCGAAACGTTTCCGATATAACTGGCTCTTACTGATTGGAATTTCAAATGTCAAAGGGAAGGGAATATCAGACTCGTGACTGCAACAAACTTTTCACATTTTACCGTGACCGGTTGGTGAGAACTGTAATTGAGGGTTCAGTCCGATGTCAGACTTCCTTGTTTTCGTCTGTACTGATGTATATTGGTGCATTTCTAAAGCAATCATCAACCGGAAATTACGTGGGTGGCTGCAGTAAATTACAAATAAAAGCATGTCGAAAATGAAACTGACAAAAATATCACATCAAGAGAAGCTTACAGTGCCATAGCAAGTCTCAAAAGGAGAAAGGCATTGGCGTAAATAAAATATGAAACTGACGTTTTAGAGAATATTCGAGCAAGAGGCAAACGTCACTCATAATTAAAATATATACCACACGAAAACACGCAACAGACTTTCTTCAGACTGTAATTGTCCCCATACCAAATAAGCAAAATGCAAAAGCGTGATATATCTACATCTCTTACTGCCAAAGCCATTGCTCCTATCGTAATGATGAAGTAGTCGTAGGATCAAGTCAAGACCTTCGAGTTAATGATGGACACAGTAATAAAAACTATGAAAGTTTTTGGTAAGTTAATGAACGACTCCAAAGTAAAAATTATAGAAAATGAACACGGCCCAATGGACATAACAGCAGATCGATTGACACATGAGCAAGAGGATACCTTGCCTTCGGACGCATGCTTACTGCAGGTGGAAGTTGTAGTACATGAATGAGATAAGAATGGCATACAGAAAGAAGGAATAACTAGCGGCAAGTGTTTGTAATTCGTATAACAAGGTATTCGGAATGTAGTTGCGTTCGACTAAGAAATATGAACAATAACTAAAAACAGGACATATATTGAGAAAGCTTTGAATTCTGGCAATAAAGAAAAAAAACAGGTTAGATATCAGAGGATCTTTGAAATATGACCGCGAAAAGGAAATGAGGAAACTGAATGGGTAGATGGTGTTAGAGGACATAAAATGTTTTACTGATTGAGAGAAAGGACACCTCCCTTGATTTATATTAATAAAGTAAACTGAGTGATCGGTGACCTGAAAAAATCTGTTTTTGCTTACGTATTTACAAGACTTTGACAAACAAGAAAACGAGACAATGACTGTTGAAAATTACAACGTTGCAATTTTGGGAACTGGTCAAAGAGTAAACTAGTGGATACAAGTATCAGCTGACACACAGAGTATCAACTTCTGCATCTACATACATACTTCGCAAGCCTTCCTATAGTCGTATCTTTTTTTGTCCCACCCGCAAGTAGAACAAGGGAGAAGCAACTGTTTACATGCCTCCACACGAACCATAATTTCTCGTATCTTATCATCACGGTCCTTCTGCGAAAAGTGCGTTGGTGACAATAGAATCGTTTTGCAGTCAGCTTCAAATGCTGGGTCTCTAAATTTTCTCAATAGTCTTCCTCGAAAAAGCATATCGTTTTCCCTCTTCCACTTCCCGAAGCATCTCCGTAATATTAGCATGTTGATCGAGTCTACCGGTACCTCGCAGCGCGCCTCTAAATTGCTCTGATGTCCTCCTTTAATCCGGCCTGGTAGGGATCCCAAACGTTCGAGCAGTACTCAAGAGCCGGCCGTGGTGACCGAGCGGTTCTAGGCGCTTCAGTCTGGAACCGCGCGACTGCTACGGTCGCAGGTTCGAATCCTGCCTCGGGCATGGATGTGTGTAATGTCCATAGGTTAGTTAGTTTTAAGTAGTTCTAAGTCTAGGGGACTGATGACCTCAGATGTGAAGTCCCATAGTGCTCAGAGCCATTCCATTCCAGTACTCAAGAATAGGCCGCATTAGTGTCCTGTATTCGGTGTCCTTTACAGATGAACCAAACTTGCCTGCTATTTTCCCGATAAACCGAAGTCGACCATTCACGTGCTCGTTTCATTTCATATAGCTTTGCAACATTTCTCCACATACTTAATCAAAGTGACTTTTCCAAGCAGTACACTCCTAATGCTGTATTATAATATTAAGGAATTTTTTTTCCTACTCGTCTGCATTAATTCACATTTTTCTACATTTAGAGTCAGCTGCCATTCATCACTCTTAACCTTAACTTCGTTCGAACAGGCGTTGGAAGGTCCAACGGTGCCGACCGGCTGCCGTGTCATCCTCAGCCCACAGGCTTCACTGGATGTGGATATGGAGGGGCATGTGGTCAGCACATCGCTCTCCCGACCGTATGTCAGTTTACGAGATCGCAGCCGCTACTTCTCAATCAAGTAGCTCCTGTCTCACGAGTGCTGAGTGTACCCCGCTTGCCAACAGCGCTCGGCAGACGGCTGGTCAGCCATCCAAGTACTAGCCTAGGCCGACACCGCCTAACTTCGGTGATCTGGCGGGAACCGGTGCTAACATTGCGGCAAGGCCTCTGGCGCCATTCATCACGCCAATTAAAAATTTTCCCTAAGTGATGTTGTATCCTCGCACAGTCAAACAACGAGACCTTTCAGTACTACGGTCGCAGGTTCGAATCCTGCCTCGGGCATGAATGTGTGTGATGTCTTTGGTTTAGTTACGTTTCAGTAGTTCTAAGTCTAGGGGACTGACAACCTCAGATGTTAAGTCCCATAGTGTTTAGAGCCATTTGAACCATTTGAACCACGACCTTTCAGTACACGACAGCATCATCAGCAAACAACCGTAGATTACTGCTCTCCCTGTCGTTCAGATCATTTATGTATGTGGAGAATAAGAGCGGTCCTATCACACTTCCTTGGGCACTCCTGACAATAGCCGTGTCTCTGATCAACAACGTTTTGGGTTGTATAAGGAGTCTTCGAACCCCTCAAATATCTAGGAGTCTGTTCCGTAATCTCATACCTTCATTAACAGTCTGGTATGGTAGGGTAACTGAGCTACTCATCGAAGGGACCACCTATAAGAGTAAGTGTCGATACAAAAAGATTCAAGTATCACAAGCCGCGAATGGAACAGTGACCCGAAAATGTAGAATAAATTTCTTGTATTTCACGTCTATGTTCATAAACTTGTAGGTCCTCACACAACCGGTTTCGATCAGCAATGACTGTCTTCAGATCTGTTTTATTAAAATGTGTCCTAATATACTGGAGCCATAGTGACACCGTCAAATGCTAAACACAAAATCAGCGCCAGCATCGCCACACGTATGTAAATCATAATAGACATAAAAGTCGTCCTCTCAGCAGCACTAATAGTGCTGCTGACAAGATGATTCTTGTGTTTACTATTATTCATATATATGTGTGACGATGCTGGCGCTGATTTTGTGTTTAGCATTTGACGATGTCGCTATGGCTCCAGAGTATTAGGACACGTTTTTATTAAACAAATCTGAAGACGGTTGTTGGTGACCGAAACCGGTAGTCTGAGGACCTATACGTTTGTAACCATAGACATGAAATAAAGGAAAGTATTTTATTGGGGCTATTAGTGTATAATCGTACGTGAATGCCTCAGACCGTTGGTAAGCAGCTATGGGGGACGGCTTCCATGAGCCCTACATCTTTGTCTGCTTGATGTGTTCCCACCTGCGATGGCATGGTTCAGCAGGATAAACGTGGCTTCAGTGGTCTCGGTGCACGTTGATGTCTTGGTCAAAAAATTTGCGTTGTCTGAACCTAATCTGGAACGCCGTATCGAGGCCCAAAATTGCCGGCCCTCCATTTCGGGAACTTCGTCATCTGTGCTTAACATCTCGTGCTATGCCACGTACTCCTGAAAGGACTTTTCAAATTTGTGCCAATTGGAGTAGCTACTATACAGCGTTTAAAATGTGGGTAAATTAGCTGTAGGGCAGGTGTTCGTAATACACTTTAACAGAAAAGAAACATCGCACCACGAAGGAATTATCCGAATACGACGGAATTCGGTGTGATGTACACGTTCAGAAAAACGATCGGTTACAGGCATTTATTGAAGAGAAAGAGCTTCACAAATTGAGAAAGTCAATAACGTGTTGTTCCACCTCCTGCCCTTACGTTAGCAGTCGTTCGGCTTGGTACTGTTTGAGTTGTTGGATGTCCTCCTCAGGGATATCGTGCAGAACACTGTCCAATTGACGAGTTAGATCGTCAATACTTCGAGCTAGTTGAAGGGCCCTGCTCATTATACTCTAAACGTTCTCAATTGGGCAGAGCTCCGACGACCTTGCTGGCCAAGGTATAGTTCGGGAAGCCCGAGGACATTAGGAACGCTTGCCGTGTGCGGACGAGCATTATCTTGTTGAAATGTAAGCCCCGGATGGCTTGCCACGAAGGGTAACAAAATGGAGCGTAGAATGTCGCCGACGTAATACTGTGCTGTGAGTGTGTCGGGGAGGCAACCAAAGGGGTCTGTCAACGAAAAGGAATGGCAGCCCAGACCATCATCCCTGGTTGTCGGGCTGTATGGTGCGAACAATCAGGCTGGAAACCAACAGCTGTCTGGGGCGTCTCAAGACACGTGTTCGCTGGCCATTGAGGCGCAGTTCGAAGCGAGACTTATCACTGAAAGAATTCTAATACAGTGATAGAGATTCCAGTCCGAAGACGTTTCGGTAGACGCCCAACCTGTCACCCGCCATTTGGCCTAACAACCAGGAGTGATGCTCAGGAGTGCCATTTGATTACATCTTTGGATGCCATCCGCGGCACCCTTACAGCACAACGGTACGTCGACGATATTTTACGCCCTGCTTTGTTGCTCTTCTTGGGAAGCCATCCTTTAATTACATTCGGCAAGATAATGCCCGCACATTGCGAGAGTTTCTACTGCTCGTCTTCGTGCTTGCCGAACCCTACATCGATCAGCAAGCTAGCCGGATCTCTCTACAATTACAAACGTTCGGAGTATTACGGGCATGGCGCTCCAATCAACTCAGGATTTTGACGCTTTAACGCACGATTGGACAGAATTCTGCGAGATATCCTTCAGGAGGAGGCCGAACAACTCAATCAATCAATGTGAAGCCGAATAACTGCTTGTATAAGGGCCAGAGGTGGACCAACGCTTTATTGGCTTACTCACTTTGTGAAGCCCTTTCTCTTGAATATATCATCCAATTATTCTGAAACAGTAATAGTCTGTTTGTCTGTCGCATCTACCGATTTTCGTTCCCTTCGGATAATTTCTTCGTGATACGTCGACGCTTTATTTTTATCGTAGAGTGTATTTCGTCTTATCAGCGTATTTTCCAATGGAACAGAGCTGTCTGAACAACAGTTTAACATTTGGCTTAGTTACAAACCCTGGTCGGAACGAGTGACTTTGAGAAATTTCCCTCGGTCGTCAGTTTTATGGCAATCCACTTTCAAAAATTCTTAAATTTGAACCTCTTCAAACTATATGGAACTATGCTAACCGGAACGGAGAGTTCTAAAGTGGCACACCTGTCCTCTTGTGTAGGATGTGAAAGATAAAAAAATAGTCTAGCTTCATTACTCCACTTTGTGTATGATACAGTGATACAAGCCATTACTGTTAGAATTTTCAAACGATAATACTAATATTGTAAATCGTCTTGCTTTGAATTATTTCATATCGGGAATGAAAACACGTAACTAAAATCTAAATGCAGCAAGCCAAAAATTAGGCGCTGTGCATAATTTGAAGGCTGTTCTTTCCAATAACAGTCAAAAAACGTCTTACTTTCCTCCCATCGGAGAACTTTGGCTAGTAAGGATCACTTATTCTAAGTCTGGCATAAAACTTTTGTTGTTGTTTTGAAATGAGATATAACTGCATACAATATTAAACTGAAAATTCGTTTTGGTGTAAAATGGCGAAGAAAAGATTCCCAATCAAAACGACACATGGGAAGAAAAGATTCTCTAAGTCATACAATTCGACGTTTTCAGAAAAGCGTCAGGCAGTACGGACCATACGACAAAATGTAGGTTGTTAATTAAAAAAAGGTGTTTTTCACGGATCACAAACAAACAAATTTATTTGTATATGAAATGAAAAAATAGAAAAATATGTTTAAAAAAGCTTTCAACTTGTGATCCATTGAATCTAACAGACACATTAAGCTTGTGCATTGAAGTTTCTTGTAACGTAGCTCTGAATGCTTCTTCCAGAAGTTTTGGTAGAAATCTTTACCTGTCAATTTCTTTTCTCTCTTAAATCTGTGAAGCAGCTTTAAATTTTCAGCCGAATCGCAACTCATCAGTCTTATCTGGCGTCGCTAATCGGGCATTTCTTCGTAATTCTCGTCAAATTTTGATTTCAAAGCCTGTCTTAGGTGTCACGGATCTCCTGAGTTCCTACAATGTTTATAATCTGCTGTTCAGTGTACTCCTAGGAACATTAAAGCGATTTGACCACGTCCCTCGGCACCAATTACACGCTTCTTATTCAGCCTAGGTATCGTGTACTAAAACAAAACAAAAAGATCTTTATGTTACCCGTACCACCCGACTTTGGTATGACCCACAGTACCAGATTGACATGGCAGGATCAGAAACCGGATTGACTAAACAGTATTTCTTTATTACGATACAATCTACATTAGACTACATACATATTAATGCTAATATGATAATATTACACTGTAAGTTTAAAAGTATAAGCCTGTGCTGAAAATTACACCTTTCACCTGCTTCGAAATTCAGAAAGAAATAAAATATATTTATGACACAAAGCTAACCGTTACATACTCAAGTTCTAGCAAATGGTAGACTGATGTTTGTGCTTTATTGCAAGCACTACGTGCGTTCACTGTTTTGCCACAAACAGAAAATGACCCACACTATCCGTTGGACCATACCAACTACCGTTCCACTAAATCTCGTGAAATCACCATGTCAGAGATACTCAAACATATATAGTCGCTATTCCCAAACACCATTCGCGGATGGAAAACAGGGTAAATGATAGTAATACTCCAATTACACTTCGCCACTCACCAAAAGCTAGATTGTCTATACGAGGTAATTCAGCTGCCCCTGCCGATTCCATTTTAAGTAAGCCACAGCGTTATATATGGCCTTCAAAAACCACGCGCGAGATTTTCACATTCCCTCGCTCGCTTCGCACGGACAGTTGGTCCTACAAAAAATGAACAGGACTTTTTGTAGGAAATTTAATATACCTAAGTTAAATTTTGTACAGGGAAAAGTTTTCACTAGAGGCCATAGTTACCGGGTTATTAAAAAAAAAGCGCAAAAGTGGCCTGCAAACTCACCCCCACTCTCAATCTCAGGCCCCACCAGTCATGATGTCTAGTATTTTTTCATGGCAGTCTGTTCTAACTCTGCACAAAAATTTGCGACTGCACGAATTACTTCCAACATTCTGTCTGCTTTGGTCTTCATTGACTGCTCTTATTACGCCACCGGCTTATTCGAGCACTTTAAAGTGTAAAGCTGACATTAGAGTAAATCTTAGGTAACAGTTTTGTGAATTTTAGCAGCCTAAAATAAACAATTAGATCTTCGTATTCGTCAAGCCTTCTTACTGCGAAACTCCCGTGCTTTTAAGGGTTAAGTTTAAATCAAATTGTAAACGTAGTGAGTTTTAGTGTAACGTTTACGAAAGTCGTTTTCCTTCCTCACGCTAATGAACACTTTTAAACTGAAATGTTAACAAAGTAGCCGATTATGTGGAGTAATAGCCTAATCGATGCACTAGAGAAATGTCTAATACTGGCAAGAGTTCGAGTAGTCGGAAATTTTTGTACGGTGGTAGGAGACACTTTCACGAAGAGCATACTAGGAGACGTCACTGATGAGGGATGTGGAGGTGCGTTTGAAGATCACTTTTGTTCGTTTTTCTTTAGTAGCTCGAAAACCATGGCCTCAGCGCGAATGTAACTCAGCATAAAATCTAACTAAATTACGTTTCCTACAAAAAGATCCTGGCCATTTCTTTTTGTAGGACTAATAGTTTTCCCGTAGCGAGCGATGGGATATGAAAATCTCGCGCGTGGTTTTTAAAGGCCAGATATAACAATGTGGGTGGTCTAAAACGACATCGGTAGGGGCTATTGAATCACCCTGTATCTAGATGCAGAGACGGCCGTGGTGGCCGAGCGGTTCTAGGCGCTACAGTCTGGAACCGCGCGACCGTTACGGTCGCAGGTTCGAATCCTGCCTCGGGCATGGATGTGCGTGATGTCCTTAGGTTAGTTAGGTTTAAGTAGTTCTAAGTTATAGGGGACTGATGACCCCAGAAGCTAAGTCCCATAGTGCTCGGAGCCATTTGAACCATTTTTAGATGCAGAAAGATAATGAAAAAGTACCGAAATCGAAAATTTTATATGTAACTTGTTGGTATACGACGATTCTATCAATGGTTGTGTGATTTGTGTACAGTGTTTGAGAAGAACCGTGCTGTTCAGCTGCTCTGCTACTTTGTAAGTCATTGTTCTTGACACAACATCAGTACCCACTGCGTTTTCATTGTAGCGGTGACTGTCACAGAATATCGTCATACCACGGAAATGCCTCAGACAAAACAAAGTCACGCCTCAAATATTCATGGCATTTTGAGACCTCCTTTCTACTCACGTATCAGTGACGGACCCTCGATGTCCCTTCCTTTCTGTTCCCTTCTTTCTTCTTTTTTGTAAATGAAAGAATAAAATGAGAAAAGTGGCTAGCGTGAAGCCCGGTGCCCGGGTTATAGCTCATGTTTGGAGATTGTGCCGCTGCCAAACGGCGCGAAACGCCACCTACAGCCGTCCATGCATCATTCAGCAGCACCATCTCCCCGGCCCCTGCTCCTGCCGCGACGCAACCCGCAGCGCGCAGCTGCCTCTCCTTGTACGAGCCATTCAATTTTCCACCTCCCTACCGCCGTTTCTATTACGTTTCTATTAGCTGTGACGTCAACAGCGTAGACAGCGACGTACACGCTACTCCGTCAACCCCGCAGCGTCTCCTGGGACACACGCGTAACGCCCGCACGAAAGCACAGCGCTGAAATTAACTTCCATACGTCGCCTCGCTGTATCAAAACCTACATGTGCGAACGTAAAGAACACAACCGTCATAAATTCAACTTAATTCTGTTACACTATTTACTTGCATTTATTATTCCATTCTCCAGTAAATGTGACGATAATTCGTCAATTACAAGCAGTCCATACGAAAAAAATGTGAAATTAGAGAATTATTCATTTCACGGGTCGTCGACGCAATTTAAGACACACGTGAATGTTCACGGAAATTTGTGATGTGATATTTGTCTTTCCTCTCAGTTCTATAGATCCACAATACAGTATACCAGTCGCTAATTAAATTTGTTCATCCCTTTCTACATTTATATTTCCCTGCAGTTTTAATCTCTTCTTTGTACATCTGGAAACAGTGGCGTGTATTTCCACACTAAATCGCGGCTGTGAGTTTCGTTTCTTACTACAATGCAACTCTTTTGCGCATGCGTGTACTGGTGTGTGGCATCTCTTGGGATGTGTTTGACAGTCGAAACAATTTCGCTATGTACTTTGCTTTTTTGATTCGACAATGCAGGTGGGTGACGGTAGTATCTTCGCGAGTTCTTTGGGCGACCGCAGATGAAGCATGGAGCGCAAGACGTTTCAGTGTCTCCAGAGTAAGGACCCAGACTTGATGGTTTCAAATTTGTTTACCGCTATGAGATTTACTTACGCCATGTGCATGAAATCCGTTGCTGTAATTAACTGTTGCTATCATTGCTAACTTCTTCCGTGGGTTTGCGCGAATTCTGATTATATATTACTTTTGTAATGATTGCAATTTTATAGGGACTAGGGACTAGGGACTGAGAGCGCATATGAGTCTACTCTGCGTGCCTGCTCCTCCCACCACTGCCCTATTCTGAGTTGCTGCATGAGTGAGACAAAAAAAAAATGGTTCAAATGGCTCTGAGCACTATGGGACTTAACAGCTATGGTCATCAGTCCCCTAGAACTTAGAACTACTTAAACCTAACTAACCTAAGAACAGCACACAACACCCAGCCATCACGAGGCAGAGAAAATTCCTGACCCCGCCGGGAATCGAACCCGGGAACCCGGGCGTGGGAAGCGAGAACGCTATCGCACGACCACGAGATGCGGGCTGAGTGAGACAGATGGCGAAGTTGCAGACGACGGAAAATTAGGAAAACTTTTTCGCAACTCTGTGCAACTATTTCTAAGAGACGAATATTGCACCATACCTTCAAAAGCAGGAGTCTTCAAAAATGTTCAAATGTGTGTGAAACCTTATGGGACTTAACTGCTAAGGTCATCAGTCCCTACGCTTACACACTACTTAACCTAAATTATCCTAAGGACAAACACACACACCCATGCCCGAGGGAGGACTCGAACCTCCGCCGGGACCAGCCGAGCAGGACTCTATCACGTATGTTGAATTTAAACTTTTTATTTTTCTTTCAAAGCAACAACTTCTATTATGTGAATAAATAACTGCATTAGACAGGGCTAATAAGGTGAATATGGTAGCAGAACTACATAAAGCTTTACAGACAGGCATTTAAGATTAATCTGTGATATTTATACACCCAAAAACTTTTCTATTTTGTAATATGTAACACATTTGGAAGTATAGTTTGTGTACGGTATATTCACATTGAGTTACGCATATTAAAATCTATTGAATCTGAACGTTGGCGGGACTTTCTCAATTTCATAACAGCGCACATTTGTGTTGAACCAAAAACTGAAATAACTTTAGTGGCTTGTCTGTGCAATCCCGGATATTGCTCTTGGGATAACGCTTTATAAAAGTCATGTACATTCCTGAACTAGACAAACGGGTCGTTGAATTGGTTGCCACACTGCACGTCTATCAGCAGCGAAATGTATGCTCTAACAAACAGATCGAAATGCAATGTTAGGCGAAACTCTTTGAGAATTCATGATGAAATGTTTCAATTACTGAAACATAGTCATGAAATTCAAGCTGATTTTTCCATAGGATACCTTAGCATCAATCTTATCCAACAAATCTGCTACCAAATAATTCTCCCCTCGCATTAAGCCATTTAATGAGTTAAAGTAATTGGTAATGTCTAGTATTACAGATTTTTCAACCACTCTACTTACTGAAACTTCCTGGCAGATTAAAACTGTGTGCCGGACCGAGACTCGAACTGGGGACCTTTGCCTTTCGCGGGCAAGTGCTCTGCCAGCTGAGCTAACCAAGCATGACTCACGCCCCGTTCTCACAGCTCTGCCAGTACCTCGTCTCCAACCTTCCAAACTTTACTTTTCAGGAGTGCTAGTTCTGCAAGGTTCGCAGGAGGGCTTCTGTAAAGTTTGGAAGGTTCGAGACGAGGTACTGGCAGAAGTAAAGCTGTGAGGACGGGGCGTGAGTCTTGCTTGGCTAGCTCAGTTGGCAGAGCACATGCCCGCGAAAGGCAAAGGTCCAGAGTTCGAGTCTCGGTCCGCCACAGTTTTAATCTGCCAGGAAGTTTCATATCAGCGCACACTCCGCTGCGGAGTGAAAATCTCCTTGTGACACTGTACTTACTATTTAATGTTTTCCTGTAAATGACCGCCTTCAGGTCAGCCAGTATTTACTTTCGTCAGACAACAAGTGCATTAGGTCGTCATTTTGGCTGAAATTGTAATGATGTTCCAGTAACACAGCATTGTCATGGTGTAGTAAGCACGTTGCATGGCCTTCAAACGATACGAAATGTAAGACAATTCTCATTGATCGATACAGCTTCTCCACTTAATGGTTGTTGCACAAGTTGTAGACACCATAGTATTCCTAATACAGATTGTAAACCTAGTTCAAAATGGTTCAAACGGCTTTGAGCACTACGGGACTTAACATCTATGGTCATCAGTCCCCTAGAACTTAGAATTACTTAAACCTAACAAACCTAAAGACAGCACACAACACCCAGCCATCACGAGGCAGAGAAAATCCCTGACCCCGCCGGGAATCGAACCCGGGCGTGGGAAGCGAGAACGCTACCGCACGACCACGAGATGCGGGCTGTAAACCTAGTCTGACTCAAACAGCGTTGCCAGCAAACTGCTTGGCGTCTACTAGGTGACTGCTACTCGCCCCTCAGCCTCACTTGCCGTGGATGGTGGTTCAAATGGTTCTGAGCACTATGGGACTTAACATCTGAGGTCATCAGTCCCCAGAACTTAGAACTACTTAAACCTAACTAACCTAAGGACATCGCACACATCCATGCCCGAGGCAGGATTCGAACCTGCGACCGTAGCAGTCACGTGGTTCTCGACTGAAGCGCCTAGAACCGCTCGGCCACCACGGCCGGCACTTGCCGTGGATCTCGGAGCGCTAGACAGGAGTGTGGCCAGAGCGGTCGCGATCGTAAAGCGCTGTTTGGCCAGCCTGTATTACTGTATCTGTGTATCCGTTCGATATTTGCCCATCTGCACCAGTATTTAGTCTAACCAGCCACTTTCTAACGGAAATGAAAGTAAACTCTCACTTGCAGACGATATTTTGTGTGTTTTTTCCCAAGGTGTTCTGTGAGATTCGGTAGGTTTGATGGTGAATTAAGAATTTATTTCAACGTACTTACTTACGTCTCAAGAGGAACGTTTTCCTGAGATGAATTTTCTTAATGGTTTCTTTTTCTCATTTCTCTGTGAGAGACTGTATTTTGATTATATTATAGAAAATGAACAGCAGACTTCTTTGTAGGTCATGTCATTTCCTTTACATGATGGTAAGAAAACCATCAGTCCCTGCATGCGTAATTTCTTGCTTAAATGAGAACATCTTTGCGAATTTATTCCGGCCTCACGGCTGACTTTCCTGATTTCATAGTAACATACCTCACTATCCTTTTTCAGATACCTCTACAAGACTACGCAAAGCCTCGAGCGTTTCAATCATTTAATTTATCAAAGCGATGTTTCTTTTTTTGCTTTTCAGCTTCGCCAAAGTGAGTTCTATAAGCTGAGAGCATGTGCAGTACGTACATTACATGGACTTGCAGACAAGCCAGTGGCGATATTATTATGGAAGCCAAATGCGTTTTTCAGCTATTTTTTGGATCCAATACCGACAGGAGAAACATGTACTTTGCAGGGGGTTTCCTTATAAGAAAGAACTTATTTACACTAAAGTGATCAGCCATTATATACGCCGAGGACTTAACCTTCTAAATTAATTATTTTGTTAACTCAATTATTCAAAATGACAGTCACAATCGCATTATTTATTTTGCCGCCAACCGGTTTCAACCCGCGATGGGGTCATCTTCAGGGCAATTTACACCTTTTGGTCGCTCGCTGGAGTCTTTGCCCTGCCTGTGCATGGTTGGTAACTATCTCCGATTTTGAATAATTGATTATAAGTAAATTAATCGCTGTTTATCTCCATACAACTATACTGTCTAAAAATTTTTTTAACTCTCTACTCTCCCTGCCACAAGATCTTTTCAGTTACGAGGGCTATTCGGAAAGGAAAGTGCGAAACGGAAACCACAGTGACGTTCTGATGAGGCTTTGCACAGATGTGTTGGGCAGTGTCTCTAGTGTGTCTTTCGATCGTGTTACGTCGCTCTTCTCAGTTCTGAGTGTACAAGGAACACGTAAAGATGCTTAGAGAATAGTCTCTGCCACTACGTATGAGGACCTGGTGAGGGATTTCGCCTGCTTTCATGCAGCCGATGTAACATAATTGTCATGCGTTTCCTTCTTTGTGACACTTTTCGGTCGCACTCTGAAAGGGGAAACGAAAATGCTCCTGCAGAGAATAACCGACGGGAATTATTTGAACACCCACAATACAGGCCGTAATTGGCTCCCCCTGAGTTTCATCTCTGCTCACATGAATCGCTGGCTACGGAGGCAACATTTTGGTACAGACGGTGAGCTATTGACCAGCGTAGAGAATTGGTGGAATGAATAGGCGGATGCCCTGTATTACTAGATGCTGGAATTTTGGTACGCTGCGATACATGTTTAAGATGGTGCGGCGACTATATAGAGGAGTAGCAGGAAGATGTAGCGAACTGCTGCAAATATTTTTGATTTTCACAGTAGTTTCCATTTCGCGTCCGATTGGATATTACTTTCCGAATAGCCCTCGTATTAAGACATACAGATTGCTAGCAGCAGTTGCGATGCATTCAGGAAGTCCTGCCAGGATTTTAAATGAATTTAGAACAAGTAGACAGTTACCTCTCATTTGTCGACAACTGCGAGGATAGTTAATTTAGTAATGAGTATGATGAAACTGAATAAATAGTGATCTTTCAATCCCATAACGTATTGGCATCCTCGGGATATAAAAAAATGAACCTCCTACGACCCCCACCCCCTTTTATTTGCGAATGGTTCAAAACAGTAAACGAGATTTACGACAGTTAATAGTAGGCAGAAGGCCACAGAATTCTGATGAACGGGAACAAACTTAACTCTTATGGAAATTTGGAAATCTGTGTTAAGTTCCTAAGAGACCAAACTGCTGAGGTCATCCGTCCCTAGGCTTACACACTACTTAATCGAACTTAAACTAACTTACGCTAAGGACAACACACACACCCATGCCCGATGGAGGACTCGAACCTCCGACGGGCGGAGCCGCGCGAACCGTGGCAAGGCACCATAGACTGCGTGGCTACCCCACGCGGTCAAATCCTATGTATATCGAAGAAAGCATGCTTTTCATTAATCGAGCGACATACTGTTCCAATGACATTCTGAAGCTATAGAAATACGCGTACATTCACATAACGCTTGTTAATATTGGCGCTGAAACTTTCCATAAACTTATACAAGAGATGTACTGAAATTGAAAGTCTAGGTTTTCGGTATCGGCTATTGCTGTGTAAACACCATAAAACGGGGCTCCTATGCTAGGATCCGCCGCTGCATAAAGGCTTTCGACTATTCTTTTGCAACCATAAAACGTGTCCACATACCCATTAGATCTTACACGCATTGGAAATACATCTCCTAATGCTCTTATGGTGCCCTAGAAGTTAGTATATACTCGTACTTCGTTGAGCTCAAATTTTGACTTTTTACTTGTAACGCCTATTTCCTTGTTCCTAATTACCTGTTCAGCAGACTAGTAGACACTTAAGTAGGAGTAGGTTGACTTTTATGTACTAATACAAATTCTTTCCAGTCCCTGTGTTCCCTTTATGTGATTGTGAGTTAATGAAAAAGAGTGTATCTGGAAATCCACACGTACATTTACATCTGTGCTTGCAGTGTGGGGCGAAGAGTACTTCTGTTCCAATCGTGAACATTCCACGGGGAGAACGATTGGCGGTAAGCTCGTCCACCTGTACCTCTGGATCACCGGATCCCGGATTCGATTCCCGACCAGGTTGGCAAGATTGGACTGTGTTCAGATTGGCTGATGACCGCGCAGTTGAGAGGCCCACAAACCGAACATCATCACCATCATCATCAGCGTCCACCTGCGCTGTTTGATACGGTCGCGCACTATCATCCATAAAAATGAAGTCAGGGGCGAATGCGTCCCTTTAAAAACAGGAAAGGGGAGGTCTTCTGTCTCACAATAGCACCAACCGGAGTGTGCGTCGTGTTCAGAGGTACAGAGGACAGTATGCTGAAGCAATAAACACGATGCCTCCCCACACCGTTAACACCTGGATCACGAAAACGATCGTGTCCGACAGTGTTCCGGGTGCACTACGTGTTCCTACCTCTCATCGAATGAGGGAATGTCTAGAATCACTATTCAATAAGCTGTCCATCCGAGAAGAGCACGCGACTCCCCTCCTCGTTGATCCAGTCCCTATGTCCTTGGCACCATCGCAAATGGAGCCGCCGATGTGTGGATGTCAACGGAACATAATGTACTGATCGTCGGGTGAAGACACCCCCCCCACTGCAGTAGTTGGCCATTGTCAAGCAACTCCACAGCAGCGCCTGTGGTTCGGAAAGCTCGGCTATGCACGTGAAACAATGCTGTCAGCAACAACAAATTCTTGAGCTGCACTCGTCACATTTCGTTCTTCTTCCTCTTTCTCGCTGATGCTTGCAAGTGTAAAGTCATCCAAATATAGTCCCCGGGAACATGTTTTAATGAAGAACACCAGTAGAGTTTGCCTTAACTGCTCGCTGATGGACACACACACTGTCTTGTCCCGTTCCTTCAACTCCTCGTGTTTCCGAGCCGGGCTGTATCTGTTCTTTCGGACATGCCCGAAAGAACAGATACCATCGGTGACCGTGCAGGTCTCTTAGAATGAAATGATAATTATATCAAGACCCTAAGCTGTTGGCAGGCATTCATTTAATTTACATCAACGGGGACAGTTGAAAATATGTGCCCCGTTGTGGGCAGGGGCACTACGAATATAGTGTGTGGACATTAAGTGGGGAATGTGGGTCTCACGGGGAGCGTGCAAGGGATCAATCCCTGCAGTCGCACTATCCTGTGTGCCCTCGGTGGCTCAGATGGATGCCGGCAGGGTAGCTCAGCGTATTCGGTCAGAGTGTTTAGCTACCTGCTCAGTAAACAACTGAGTGAACGGATCAACGAACAACCTGAACGAGTGTCATCGGAAGTCCGCTACGAACAAACTCAACGAACAATATAGAACAAAATAAGATCAACAAGAAAGATGGATAGAGCGTCTGCCATGTAAGCAGGAGATCCCGGGTTCGAGTTCCGGTCGGGGTACACATTTTCAACTGTTCCTGTTGTTGTATATCAACGCCTGTCAACAGCTTAGGGTCTTGACTTAATTGTCTGTCAATACAGTGGTCAGAATAAATGTTGCATATTGCTTTACTGTCAATACTGAATATAATAGGAAACAAAACTGGTTTTGTTCCGTGTGATATAGTTACGGGAAAATGTACATAAAGAGGATGAACATATATCCACTTGATAAATAAAGAAAAAAGCCTTACAAAAGATTCCACTGCAGGCACTACAGTTTTTTCTCACTTTCACCTTGCATAACACGTTGTTCATGAACTAATTGGCCCTTCTCTTAACTGGAGATACTTTTGAATGCGATTATTCGTAATCCTTACCGAACTCTCCAGATAAGACTGTGGGATACTGCTCCAATCCTCCACAGCAGCCTCTGTGTGGTCGCTGGTGGGTGCAAACATTTTAGCATGGTCCATGCATTTTCAGTGTAGCTGAGATCTGGAGAATATTGGGGCCATTCCACCCCATTGTTCGTACCCTCCATTAGGAAGGTTTCCACAAGATTGTGACAATCAGGTGCGTGCATTATCACAGTGAATCCCGCTCCAGTATGTTCGCCAAATGGAGCACAGTGCGTGCCACAATGTGATCTCCATACTTCATACCAGTCATCTTACCATGCGTTTGCACAAGGGGTATCCTGCAGAGATGGATGATTCTACCGCAAAACATGACTTAACCACTTTGATAGGGTGGCGGCGTAGGATACAGATGACGTGTAAATGTTGTTCAAGTTGCCTCCACACACGGATATCATACGGGTGTCATCAGGAAAGAGCGTTGTGTCCCGCTGCCGCCTAGTCCACAAAGAGTAGTTTCGTGCCCACAAGACACAAGCCAATCTCCAAAATGCATTTATCAGCCTTGAGAGGTCTGTAAAGTACTCTCTGGTCACTGATGTTGACATCTGCGCCCCTGTAGCTGGTTGGAGCTGCCGCCGTAGAGGTGTCGCATTTGTTGAGTGTGTCTACTTTCAGTTAAAAGCAGATATCAGTCCTGCACAGTTGTTTATTTTCCTTCCGTGGCCACTAGCGTGACGATCCTCAACTGATTCTGGCGCTAGAAACTTGTTCCATATTCTAGGGACTTTACATCGACGCACAGTGACATTCACTGGGACGTCCGCCTTTCTCATTCGCTGCCCCATTGAAGCAGTACTGTTGTCCAAAACATTATGAAGCAACACAATTCTCGTGGTGATAATAAGCACAAGTATTGCAATGTTTAAAGATGACACTGTTGCTATAGACTGCACTTATGATCCCCAGGGTAGAAACACGAACTGTTTTCTCTAGGATTACGTTATAAGCGAACCAATATACTGATATCATAACGTGTTTCTGGATCACAAGGCTCAATATTAAGGTTTCGGCAATATGAAACATTTATTTTGACCACTGTATGGTATGTTACACTACTGGCCATTAAAATTGCTACACCACGAAGATGACGTGCTACAGACGAGTAATTTAACCGACAGGAAGAAGATGCTGTGATATGCAAATAATTAGCTTTTCAGAGCATTCACACAAGGTTGGCGCCGGTGGCGATACCTACAACGTGCTGACATGAGGAAAGTTTCCAACCCATTTCTCATACACTAACAGCAGTTGACCGGCGTTGCCTGGTGAAACGTTGTTGTGATGCCTCGTGTAAGGAGGAGAAATGCGTACCATCACGTTTCCGACTTTGATAGAGGTCGGATTGTAGCCTATCGCGATTGCGGTTTATCGTATCGCGACACTGATGCTCTCGTTGGTCGAGATCCAATGACTGTTAGCAGAATATGGAATCGGTGGGTTGAGAAGGGTAATACGGAACGCCGTGCTGGATCCCAACGGCCTCGTATCACTAGCAGTCGAGATGACATCTTATCCGCATGGCTGTAACGGATCGGGCAGCCACGTCTCGATCCCTGAGCCAACAGATGGGGACGTTTGCAAGACAACAACCGTCTGCACGATGCACAAACAGTTCGACGACGTTTGCAGCAGCATGGACTATCAGCACGGAGACCATGGCTGCGGTTACCCTTGACGCTGCATCACAGACAGGAGCGCCTGCGATGGTGCACTAAACGACGAACATGGGTGCACGAATGGCAAAACGTCATTTTTTCGGATGAATCCAGGTTCTGTTTACAGCATCATGGTGGTCGCATCCGTGTTTGGTGACATCGCGGTGAACGCACATTGGAAGCGTGTACTCGTCATAGCCATACTGCCGTATCAACCGTCGTGATGGTATGGGGTGCCATCGGTTACACGTCTCGGTCACCTCTTCTTCGCATTGACGGCACTTTGAACAGTGGACGTTACATTTAAGATGTGTTACGACCCGTGGCTCTACCCTTCATTCGATCCCTGCGAAACCCTACATTTCAGTAGGATAATGCACGACCGCATGTTGCAGGTCCTGTACGGGCCTTTCTGAATACAGAAAATGTTCGACTGCTACCCTGGCCAGCACATTCTTCAGATCTCTCACCAATTGAAAACGTCTGGTCAATGCTGGCCGAGCAACTGGCTCGTCACAATACGCCAGTCACTACTCTTGATGAACTGTGGTATCGTGTAGAAGCTGCATGGGCAATTGTACCTGTACACGCCATCCAAGCTCTATTTGACTCAATGCCCAGGCGCATCAAGGCCGTTATTAAGGCCAGAGTTGGTTGTTCCGGATACTGATTTCTCACGGTCTGTGTATCCAAATTGCGTGAAAATGTAATCACTTGCCAGTTCTAGTATAATATATTTGTCCAATGAATACGCGTTTATCATCTGCGTTTCTTCTTGGTGTAGCATTTTTAATGGCCAGTAGTGTACTTTCTCTTTCTCATCCTCCTTAAGTTTTGCAGAGCAGTGTATTACGTGATTCACAACGATTTTGTCACGCTGTACATTAGTTACTCTCTAAGCTCGTGAAGATAGCATTTATAGACGTACGCGATGGTTACCTGTAGACAGTCGGCACAACGCTGGCTTAGGTGATGTCGGTTTGTTGTTTTCCAGATGCAGATCTGTACTCTTGACACCGCCGCACAACAACCGCATTGTTTGCGGCACCATCGGTTCCCAGCTGGCTGCGTTGTCGATGTGACGCGCGATTCCCAGCCGCGATACGCGTACGCCAACAGGCGGGCCCCCGCGCCACGACCGACCTGGCGGAGTCGGCTCCAATTTTACGTCTGACGGAGCACATTTCTTGCGCCACAGAGGGCGCACCGCGCCGCCATCTTGATACGGGCGAATTAAAGCCGCAAATTGCGTGCGATTGATCAGCGCGTCATGCACGGCTGTGCAAAGGCTCGCTCGGCCGGACCGCGGGAGACTGATTTAATAAGATATTGGACCCTGCTCAGCGACGCCTAATTCCTCTCCTTGTTGGACACTGTCTGCCCGAGACCGTAGGTGCTACTTAGCCCAATCAGACATACACAGAGAATGTCGTAGAAATGTTCCAAAAAATGTGAGTGAATTCGTAAGGGACCAAACTGCTGAGGTCATCGGTCCCTACACTACACACCATTTAAACTAAATTAAGCTAAGTGCAACACACACACACACACACACACACACACCCGTGCCCGAGGAAGGAGTCGAGCCTTCGGCGGGAGAGGCCGCGCAGTCAGTGACATGGTGCCTCTAACCGCGCGGCACTCCGCGCGGCTAGATATGTTCCAAAATGCAGCTTATAAAATAAATAAAATAAAAATATTAATTATTATATTACATTATTAATTATGTATTATGTATGATAGTGATTGGATGTAATTAATATTTGCTTATCTGGAACGTGGATGATTAATTATTCGGTATCAGACGCTTGACAATGGCTTTTTCGTAAATGTAATGTTATTCGTAGTTGACTGTGAAATAAGACTCATATAATCGGACTTCGTATTTAACTCGTTTCCAAATACTGCTGCGGTAGGTGCGGACTCAAATCTAAATCTCAATATTAGAATAATTTGCCAGCCATGTCAATACGTCGTACAGAGGTGACTGTCTACTAAACATAGAAAGTTTACACAGTTAGTTAAATCAGATATATTCAACGAATAAGCCTACAGCCCCCCCCCCCCATGAACCATGGACCTTGCCGTTGGTGGGGAGGCTTGCGTGCCTCAGCGATACAGATAGCCGTACCGTAGGTGCAACCACAACGGAGGGGTATCTGTTGAGAGGCCAGACAAACGTGTGGTTCCTGAAGAGGGGCAGCAGCCTTTTCAGTAGTTGCAAGGGCAACAGTCTGGATGATTGACTGAGCTGGCCTTGTAACAATAACCAAAACGGCATTGCCGTGCCGGTACTGCGAACGGCTGAAAGCAAGGGGAAACTACAGCCGTAATTTTTCCCGAGGGCATGCAGCTTTACTGTATGATTACATGATGATGGCGTCCTCTTGGGTAAAATATTCCGGAGGTAAAATAGTCCCCCATTCGGATCTCCGGGCGGGGACTACTCAAGAGGATGTCGTTATCAGGAGAAAGAAAACTGGCGTTCTACGGATCGGAGCGTGGAATGTCAGATCCCTTAATCGGGCAGGTAGGTTAGAAAATTTAAAAAGGGAAATGGATAGGTTGAAGTTAGATATAGTGGGAATTAGTGAAGTTCAGTGGCAGGAGGAACAAGACTTCTGGTCAGGTGACTACAGGGTTATAAACACAAAATCAAATAGGGGTAATGCAGGAGTAGGTTTAATAATGAATAGGAAAATAGGAATACGGGTAAGCTACTACAAACAGCATAGTGAACGCATTATTGTGGCCAAGATAGATACGAAGCCCCACACCTACTACAGTAGTACAAGTTTATATGCCAACTAGCTCTGCAGATGACGAAGAAATTGAAGAAATGTATGATAAAATAAAAGAAATTATTCAGATTGTGAAGGGAGACGAAAATTTAATAGTCATGGGTGACTGGAATTCGAGTGTAGGAAAAGGGAGAGAAGGAAACATAGTAGGTGAATATGGATTGGGGGACAGAAATGAAAGAGGAAGCCGCCTGGTAGAATTTTGCACAGAGCACAACATAATCATAACTAACACTTGGTTTAAGAATCATGAAAGAAGGTTGTATACATGGAAGAACCCTGGAGATACTAAAAGGTATCAGATAGATTATATAATGGTAAGACAGAGATTTAGGAACCAGGTTTTAAATTGTAAGACATTTCCAGGGGCAGATGTGGGCTCTGACCACAATCTATTGGTTATGACCTGTAGATTAAAACTGAAGAAACTGCAAAAAGGTTGTACAGAGATTCAGGGAGAGCATAAGGGAGCAATTGACAGAAATGGGGGAAATAAATACAGTAGAAGAAGAATGGGTAGCTTTGAGGGATGAAGTAGTGAAGGCAGCAGAGGATCAAGTAGGTAAAAAGACGAGGGCTAGTAGAAATCCTTGGGTAACAGAAGAAATATTGAATTTAATTGATGAAAGGAGAAAATATAAAAATGCAGTAAGTGAAACAGGCAAAAAGGAATACAAACGTCTCAAAAATGAGATCGACAGGAAGTGCAAAATGGCTAAGCAGGGACGGCTAGAGGACAAATGTAAGGATGTAGAGGCCTATCTCACTAGGGGTAAGATAGATACCGCCTACAGGAAAATTAAAGAGACCTTTGGAGATAAGAGAACGACTTGTATGAATATCAAGAGCTCAGATGGAAACCCAGTTCTAAGCAAAGAAGGGAAAGCAGAAAGGTGGAAGGAGTATATAGAGGGTCTATACAAGGGCGATGTACTTGAGGACAATATTATGGAAATGGAAGAGGATGTAGATGAAAATGAAATGGGATATATGATACTGCGTGAAGAGTTTGACAGAGCACTGAAAGACCTGAGTCGAAACAAAGCCCCCGGTGTAGACAATATTCCATTGGAACTACTGACGGCCGTGGGAGAGCCAGTCCTGACAAAACTCTACCATCTGGTGAGGAAGATGTATGAGACAGGCGAAATACCCTCAGACTTCAAGAAGAATATAATAATTCCAATCCCAAAGAAAGCAGGTGTTGACAGATGTGAAAATTACCGAACTATCAGCTTAATAAGTCACAGCTGCAAAATACTAACACGAGTTCTTTACAGACGAATGGAAAAACTAGTAGAAGCCAACCTCGGGGAAGATCAGTTTGGATTCCGTAGAAACACTGGAACACGTGAGGCAATACTGACCTTACGACTTATCTTAGAAGAAAGATTAAGGAAAGGCAAACCTACGTTTCTAGCATTTGTAGACTTAGAGAAAGCTTTTGACAATGTTGACTGGAACACTCTCTTTCAAATTCTAAAGGTGGCAGGGGTAAAATACAGGGAGCGAAAGGCTATTTACAATTTGTACAGAAACCAGATGACAGTTATAAGAGTCGAGGGACATGAAAGGGAAGCAGTGGTTGGGAAGGGAGTAAGACAGGGTTGTAGCCTCTCCCCGATGTTGTTCAATCTGTATATTGAGCAAGCAGTAAAGGAAACAAAAGAAAAATTCGGAGTAGGTATTAAAATTCATGGAGAAGAAATAAAAACTTTAAGGTTCGCCGATGACATTGTAATTCTGTCAGAGACAGCAAAGGACTTGGAAGAGCAGTTGAATGGAATGGACAGTGTCTTGAAAGGAGGATATAAGATGAACATCAACAAAAGCAAAACAAGGATAATGGAATGTAGTCTAATTAAGTCGGGTGATGCTGAGGGAATTAGATTAGGAAATGAGGCACTTAAAGTAGTAAAGGAGTTTTGCTATTTGGGGAGCAAAATAACTGATGATGGTCGAAGTAGAGAGGATATAAAATGTAGGCTGGCAATGGGAAGGAAAGCGTTTCTGAAGAAGAGAAATTTGTTAACATCGAGTATTGATTTAAGTGTCAGGAAGTCATTTCTGAAAGTATTTGTATGGAGTGTAGCCATGTATGGAAGTGAAACATGGACGATAAATAGTTTGGACAAGAAGAGAATAGAAGCTTTTGAAATGTGGGGCTACAGAAGAATGCTGAAGAATAGATGGGTAGATCACATAACTAATGAGGAGGTATTGAATAGGATTGGGGAGAAGAGAAGTTTGTGGCGCAACTTGACCAGAAGAAGGGATCGGTTGGTAGGACATGTTCTGAGGCATCAAGGGATCACCAATTTAGTATTGGAGGGCAGCGTGGAGGGTAAAAATCGTAGAGAGAGACCAAGAGATGAATACACTAAGCAGATTCAGAAGGATGTAGGTTGCAGTAGGTACTGGGAGATGAAAAAGCTTGCACAGGATAGAGTAGCATGGAGAGCTGCATCAAACCAGTCTCAGGACTGAAGACCACAACAACAACAACAAGCCTACAGTTAAATAATTCTACTTACTTTCCTAAATATAAATTCTTTACAGAATCGAGTGCCTAGTAAGATTGCAACTCGCAGTGTTTTTATATAACATCAAATATGGCGGTGTGCCAGTCAATGAAATATACGTGCTTTCCGCACCACTTCTCCAAGACCTCTCCTTCTTAAAGAAACATAAGAGTATCGTAATTGTGTTTTTGTTTTATCAGCGACACAGCACTGCAGTTCTGTGCCATAGGCTTTATTTATTTGTCACAGATTAATTATTTAATTAAGATTTCGCGTTTCCGAGGAAACTCACGCACGGCATGCAAATGTGCCTTTATAAGCTATCCTAAGTAAAAGAAAGTTTCCGATGTGTAGCGCCCTTAATGGTGCATCAGTTCTTCTGTAGAAATTTAAATTTTAGGGCTTTCGAAGTATAATGAGTAAGTGCTTCAATCCACAATTGGCTGAGAGGAACCAAAGGTTGGTCCAAGATATATCACGCAGCCCTCATGGTGAATCTTATAACTAGGGACAAATTGGTACTGAAATTCCACAGGGTTCCGTTTTGTAACAACTCTTGTTCTTAGTCATATTTTGGTCTAGCAGCAGGAACCATATAAAGATCTAATCTGTTGCGAAGTTTTTGTGACGAATCAGCCACAATTAGGAAAACAGTCTCCGTTTTCGACAACTTAGCCTTATGAAACTTCCTGGCAGATGAAAACTGCGTGCCGGACCGAGACTCGGACTCGGAACCTTTTCCTTTGGCGGGAAAGTGCTCTAGATGGTAGAGCACTTGCCCTCGGAAGGCAAAGGTCATGAGTTCGAGTCTCGATCCAGCAGACAGTTTTAATCTGCCAGGAAGTTTCATATTAGAGGACACTCCGCTGCAGAGTGAAAATTTCGTTCTGGAAATTTAAACCTACTTTATCACAGTAAGGCGTAAAGTATGCAGGCACAACTACGATGACGGGAAAAAAATCGCCACGCGGAGAAGTAGTTTTGTCACATAAACTAAAGTTGGTGTGCGTCTTTCTGCATCTGAAAGATGATGTCTGTTCATATTTCATGTTTGACCATCAGCTACTTTTATTTTAAACCTAAATATCGACCGGTTTCATTCATGGATCATCTTCACGGATTAGAATTAAAATGGTTTAAGCAAAAACATTGCATTTCTCATTACTTAAATAATGTATAGAGCATGTCACGAATATGAGTACATGACACAAGACTTTTAGAAGCAACCATACTAATACCAAGTGTACATAGAGAAGTACTTATCTTCAGTACTGCTCTTCGTGCACTTGGTATTAGCATTTTTGCTTCTAAAAGTCCAGTGTCGTATAATGATATTCATGACATGCTTTACACATTATCTAAGTAATGATAAATGTAATGTTGTGGCTTAAACGATTTTAATTCTAATCCGTGAAGATGATCCACGACTGAAACCGGTCGATATTTGGGTTTAAAATAAAAGCAACTAATGGTGAGACATGCGTTTTATACGAGGGTGAGTCAAATGAAAACCTTAAATTTGTAATAACAAATTGCAGTTGGTAAGCGTGCTACAAACAGCGTGCAGAATGGCCTGTAGGTGGCAGCATAGTGCAGATGCAAACATTCCGTCGCAGTATCAGTATAAAGATGGCCGCCCCACTTGCGACTTGCACCAGGGAAGAACAGCGCTGTGTTTTTCGGTTTTTGCGTAGTGAAGGTGTGATACCTACTGAAATTCATCGACGAATGAAGGTTCAGTAACGTGATGCATGTTTGTCACAGCAGCAAGTCTACGAATGGAGTAGGAAGTTCGCAAGTGGTGTGACTTCAGTGGAAGATGCTCCTCGTCCAGGTCAGGTACAACGAGTTGTGACTCCACAGAACATTGCAGCAGTTGAAGCCGTAGTGAAGGAAAACCGCCGAGTGACACTGAATGATATTGCACCATGTTTGCAGATTAGTCATGGGTCAGCACACCATATTGGGCATGATGTGCTCCAGTTTCACAAAGTGTCTGCAAGACGGGTGCCACGGCAGCTGACTCCTGAAATGAGAGAACGACGTGTTGATGCTTGTGAAGAACTTCTTCGGCGCTTTAAACGAGAAGGTGATGGGTCGTTGCAAGAATCGTTACTGGGGCGAAACCTGGGTTCACTTCCACCAACCGGAAACGAAGAGAGCGAGCAAGGAATGGCGCCATTCCTCATCACCAAAATCAAACAAGTTTCGAACAGAACCACAAGCAGGGAAGGTTATGCTGACTCTCTTTTCGGACGAAAAAGGCGTCATTTTGGAGCATTACATCCGTAGAGGCACCACTGTCACCACTGCATTATACACAGATCTCCTAAAAAAATCATCTTCCGCCTGCAATCAAATCAAAGCGACGTGGATTGCTGTCAGCAGGCGTCCTTTCGCAACATGACAATGCAAGGTCCCACACTGCCAGTACAACAGTTGCAACAATCACAGACCTGCATTTTGAGTGTTTTCCTCATCCACCATACTCACCAGACCTTGCCCCAAGTGATTTCCATATGTCAGGACCACTCAAAGACGCAATGGGAGGAAAGAAGTTCCGTTCTGATGAAGAGGTACGCCACGCGGTGCATGAGTGGTTGCGCGGATTACCAAAACAATTTTTTTCTAAAGGAATTTATGCACTTTGTAAGCGCTGGGGGACTTGCATTGAGCATGAGGAAGATTATGTTGAAAAGTGATACAGCTTTGTACCACTTCTGCATAATAAATAATATTTTAAAAAATATTTAAGGTTTTCTTTTGATTCACTCTAGTACATTACTTGACGGTTGTTCGTAGTCACCCTCCAAAAATGTTTATTCACATTCGTGCCAGTCGCACAAGAGTAACGTTAGTAGCACCATTATGAGGATGCAAATCAGCTTTGTTTTAAATACACATGTTACGGTCGTGAGCCTTGGCTACCTTTGACCTTTGAGAGCGGTCGTAGTGAGTCGATGTTAGTCATGAATGCCTTTAAGACGAATAAGCCGCCATTATCAACATCTCACTCAGTTTGCACGAGGTCGAGTAATAGTATTACGAGAAGCTGGATGTTCCTTCCGCGATACTGCAGACAGAACAGGTAGGAATGTAGCCACTATACATGACTGCTGGCAGCGGACGTCACGGGAAGGTACCGTCGCAAGAAGACCGGGCTTCGGACGGCCACGTGGCACTGCCGAGAAGCGTATGGCTGTTGTGCATCGCACTGCATCTGAAGCAGCAGTTCGAGCAGCAGCTGGCAAGACTGAGACTCATCGAACTGTTAAAAATCGGTTACTTCCAGGACAGCTCCGAGCCAGACCCCTATAGCGTGCATTGCACTGACTCCACACCAACTCCGCTTGCGACGTGTCGTCAAGCGAGAGCTGATTGGACAGTGCGGTGGAGGACTGTTGTGTTTTCTGATGAAATCTGGTTCCGTCTCGGCGCCAGTGATGGCCTTGTGTCGGCTAGAAGGAGGCCAGTTGAACGCCTTCAACCAACCTGCCTGCGATCTAGACATACTGGACTACACTTGCTGTTATGGTCTGCTGTGCGATTTTGCATGACAACTGAAGCACTCTCGTGGTTATCCCACGCACCTGATTACGTCAGTCTAGTAATTCTACATGTTGTGCTGCCATTGATGACCAGCATTCGAGGGTGTTTTTTCCAACAAGATAACGTTCACTCATATACAGCTGTTGTAACCCAACATGCTCTACAGAGTGTCGACATGTGGCCTCAGCCTGCTCGATCACCAAATCTGTCACCAATGGAGCACATATGGTACATCATCGGACGACAACACCAGCGTCATCGACAAACAGTACTAACCGTCTCTGTATTGCCCGATCAAGTGGAACAGGCGCGGAATTCCATCCCACGAACTGACGTCTGGCACCTATAAGACACAATGCATCCACGTTTGCAGATGCTTGCACACAAAATTCTGGCGGTTGCACCGGTTATTAATGTACCACCACGTGACACTGGCAATGGCTTTTCTCGCACTTACATTAACTGTGAATTTTATCTAGACATTACACTAAATTATTTCATATTGGTATTTTTTTCATCAGTGTATATTTCTTCACATGCATCGTGCATGGAAGGTGCTGTCACGTAATTTAAGATTTCATAATAAAATTGATTAATTACTCTTTGTCGATTCCTTCAAATGCGCGGATGAGTTTCTGAAAAGGTAGTAATTACTTGGTTGGGTTATATTTATGAAAACTTCCTGTAGATTAAGATTTAACTGAATGTCCAGTTCTGAGAATGGCCAGCATGTAGCCACACTCTGACATAGAAAATGTGTATTATTTGTAAACCTATTTGCACGTTCCAGCAAGTTTTCGGGAATATTATAGACAGAACCTGCAAAAGACAAAACTACACCAGTGCTACAGATGACGATCAAGATCGAGTTGTTAAGAGCAGGCTAATCTAGTTCGTGTGCAGAAATCTTAATTTCATTGTTACAAGTGTTGTCAGAAATTACAATATCTTTAATACGTTTGTTTAATATTCGATGTACACAAACATAGTTTAATTTCCATTCTTCTTATAACTTAAGTAGAAACATCTAAATTCAAAAATGATATTATCAAATTTATTCTTCATTTATTTTTAAAATTTCGGAAAGAAATTTAAGTACATTTAAATTCGTTTAGTTTTCAAAACGTTTGATGCATGGATTTAATGTTGTATCAGTTAAGGTTTTTCCCGACTTTCGTAATCGGCATGGCGGACTTTAACCCTGCTGCTGCTGCTAGCATCTCATAAACTCATGGTTGGTCACATATACTCCAAACATATGTTACAGGGTTAAATAGTTAATTGTAAATAAAAATCACAATGACTTTTAGTAACATTAGCAAGTCCGATACTACAACTCTGATCGGTCTACTAACACTGTATTCAATTTATATTTTTCTCTAAGAGATAAATCCATTCAAACTCAAGCCACTCACACTCAAGCCCCCCCACCCCCTTTGCACCTCGCCGTATTCTGTCATCTTGCATACACCCTTGCATAGACCATCATCCCGTACCACTAAAAATGTGCGTTGTACAATGGTACAGATAAATTTTTGTTGTAGTCTGCACTTCTTTTGGTCCATGGTACTTTCGGAGCACCCCATCGATCTCTCATTGTGCAAAACATTCTTGTTGTTGTTGTTGTGGTCTTCAGTCCTGAGACTGGTTTGATGCAGCTCTCCATGCTACTCTATCCTGTGCAAGCTTTTTCATCTCCCAGTACCTACTGCAACCTACATCCTTCTGAATCTGCTTAGTGTATTCATCTCTTGGTCTCCCTCTACGATTTTTACCCTCCACGCTCCCCTCCAATACTAAATTGGTGATCCCTTGATGCCTCAGAACATGTCCTACCAACCGATCCCTTCTTCTGGTCAAGTTGTGCCACAAACTTCTCTTCTCCCCAATCCTATTCAATACTTCCTCATTAGTTATGTGATCTACCCATCTAATCTTCAGCATTCTTCTGTAGCACCACATTTCGAAAGCTTCTATTCTCTTCTTGTCCAAACTATTTATCGTCCATGTTTCACTTCCATACATGGCTACACTCCATACGAATACTTTCAGAAATGACTTCCTGACACTTAAATCAATACTGGATGTTAACAAATTTCTCTTCTTCAGAAACGCTTTCCTTGCCATTGCCAGCCTACATTTTATATCCTCTCTACTTCGACCATCATCAGTTATTTTGCTCCCCAAATAGCAAAACTCCTTTACTACTTTAAGTGCCTCATTTCCTAATCTGATTCCCTCAGCATCACCCGACTTAATTCGACTACATTCCATTATCCTTGTTTTGCTTTTGTTGATGTTCATCTTATATCCTCCTTTCAAGACACTGTCCATTCCATTCAACTGCTCTTCCAAGTCCTTTGCTGTCTCTGACAGAATTACAATGTCATCGGCGAACCTCAAAGTTTTTATTTCTTCTCCATGAATTTTAATACCTACTCCGAATTTTTCTTTTGTTTCCTTTACTGCTTGCTCAATATACAGATTGAACAACATCGGGGAGAGGCTACAACCCTGTCTTACTCCCTTCCCAACCACTGCTTCCCTTTCAAGTCCCTCGACTCTTATAACTGCCATCTGGTTTCTGTACAAATTGTAAATAGCCTTTCGCTCCCTGTATTTTACCCCTGCCACCTTTAGAATTTGAAAGAGAGTATTCCAGTCAACATTGTCAAAAGCTTTCTCTAAGTCTACAAATGCTAGAAATGTGGGTTTGCCTTTCCTTAATCTTTCTTCTAAGATAAGTCGTAAGGTCAGTATTGCCTCACGTGTTCCAGTGTTTCTACGGAATCCAAACTGATCTTCCCCGAGGTTGGCTTCTACTAGTTTTTCCATTCGTCTGTAAAGAATTCGTGTTAGTATTTTGCAGCTGTGACTTATTAAGCTGATAGTTCGGTAATTTTCACATCTGTCAACACCTGCTTTCTTTGGGATTGGAATTATTATATTCTTCTTGAAGTCTGAGGGTATTTCGCCTGTTTCATACATCTTGCTCACCAGATGGTAGAGTTTTGTCAGGACTGGCTCTCCCACGGCCGTCAGTAGTTCCAATGGAATATTGTCTACTCCGGGGGCCTTGTTTCGACTCAGGTCTTTCAGTGCTCTGTCAAACTCTTCACGCAGTATCATATCTCCCATTTCATCTTCATCTACATCCTCTTCCATTTCCATAATATTGTCCTCAAGTACATCGCCCTTGTATAGACCCTCTATATACTCCTTCCACCTTTCTGCTTTCCCGTCTTTGCTTAGAACTGGGTTTCCATCTGAGCTCTTGATATTCATACAAGTCGTTCTCTTATCTCCAAAGGTCTCTTTAATTTTCCTGTAGGCGGTATCTATCTTACCCCTAGTGAGATAGGCCTCTACATCCTTGCATTTGTCCTCTAGCCATCCCTGCTTAGCCATTTTGCACTTCCTGTCGATCTCATTTTTGAGACGTTTGTATTCCTTTTTGCCTGTTTCACTTACTGCATTTTTATATTTTCTCCTTTCATCAATTGAATTCAATATTTCTTCTGTTACCCAAGGATTTCTACTAGCCCTCGTCTTTTTACCTACTTGATCCTCTGCTGCCTTCACTACTTCATCCCTCAAAGCTACCCATTCTTCTTCTACTGTATTTATTTCCCCCATTCCTGTCAATTGCTCCCTTATGCTCTCCCTGAATCTCTGTACAACCTCTGGTTCTTTTAGTTTATCCAGGTCCCATCTCCTTAAATTCCCACCTTTTTGCAGTTTCTTCAGTTTTAATCTACAGGTCATAACCAATAGATTGTGGTCAGAGTCCACATCTGCCCCTGGAAATGTCTTACAATTTAAAACCTGGTTCCTAAATCTCTGTCTTACCATTATATAATCTATCTGATACCTTTTAGTATCTCCAGGGTTCTTCCATGTATACAACCTTCTTTCATGGTTCTTAAACCAAGTGTTAGTTATGATTATGTTGTGCTCTGTGCAAAATTCGACCAGGCGGCTTCCTCTTTCATTTCTGTCCCCCAATCCATATTCACCTACTATGTTTCCTTCTCTCCCTTTTCCTACACTCGAATTCCAGTCACCCATGACTATTAAATTTTCGTCTCCCTTCACAATCTGAATAAATTCTTAAAGAGGATAAAAATAATAAAATTTTCAAATCTCATGTTGTTAAACATTAATTACTCGCCCGTAGAGAATCATAGTATTCTTTTCCACGCGGCAGGAGTTCCAGGACTCTTTGCATTTGTGGTGTAAATAATAATCATATACTTTTCTTCTTAAATGGAAGATGTTGAATAGCCGCTGAAAGTTTCAGATGTACTGAAAACTGCTGTCCAGTGCCTATCATTGATTTTCCCCCAAATCTCTGATAAAATACGACAGCTTTCAGTGTTCGAATGTTGTCTATGGCCAGACACAGAGAGAAATGATATCTTCAAGTGACAGAAAATATATCATAACCTATTAGCAACTTTCGATCACTCCGCAGGCATAATCCATCCTATTTCTTCAACTATTTTTCAGCCACGTATCGTCCGAACGTCCTCAGAATGAGTCGGAAGACTGACAAGGTGCCAAGCGCAGCCTTATGTCCTCCATCGATGTGGTACTGCGCATGCGGGTCACATTACACCGCGAGAAGTTAAAAATGCACACTCTGAAGTACTTTTCGTCTCTGGAGCTATGTATGGATTTGGAGATCTGTGAGTATCTCATATTTATCATATTTACGCCTGATGTTGCACAATAAATGAGAATGTAAACTTCGAACTGAGAACTACACATGGCGTTCACATACCGTACTTTCCAACGGTAAAAAAAATAGTATTTTATTAAGATACACTGACAGAAAACCATGTCTCAGCTTGAGGAAAATCACAGCAGGAGAATATAATTAATGCAGAGTACTGAAATTTCAGTAATACATTCGTCTATGTAACATTTGTAAGTGATTAACATAGCAATTTCCCAGGTTAATACAAGCGCGAGGTAAGTCACTGAAAATGTAAAACGCTGCTACATTAATGACTGTGTAACCGCCAGAATGACGAATGCAAGTCTAGAAGGGTGCAGGTGCTGGATGTCGGTTTGCGGGATGGAGTTCCAGGCCTTTTACGCTTGCTCCGTCACTACAGGGGTGGGTAATTCCATTTGTGGATGACGCTGGAGTTGTCATCCGAAGATGTCCCACATGTGCTCGATTGAAGACAGGTCTGGTGACCGAGCAGGCGAAGGCAAACATGTCAAAACTCTGTAGAGCATGTTACAACAACGGCAAGTGGGTGAGCGTTATCCTCGTGGAAACACCCCCTCGAAAGCTGTTCATGAGTGGCAGCACGCAGGTTGAATTACGGAACTGACGTACAAATTTGTAATCAGTGTGCGTGGGATAACCACGCCAGTGCTCCAGCTGTCATACAAAATCGCACACCAGACCACAACTCCATGTGTAGGTCCAGTGTGTCTAGATCGCAGACAGGTTGGTTGCGAGATATCACTGACCCCGAGACAGAACAAGCTTCCATCAGAAAACACAATAGACCTCCTCTACCCAGCCGGCGGGTGTGGCCGAGCGGTTCTAGACGCTTCAGTCTGGAACCGCGCGACCACTACGGTCGCAGGTTCGAATCCTGCTTCGAGCATGGATGTGTGTGATGTCCTTAGGTTAGTTAGGTTTAAGGAGTTCTAAGTTCTAGGGGACTGATGACCTCAGTTGTTAAGTCCCATAGTCCTCAGAGCTATTTGAAACAGCCTCCACCCAGCCCTTCTATAAACTCTTGCTTGACGCCATTGAAGTCGGCAAAGGCTGTAGTTTGGGATCAGTGTGAGAGGCACCCACATGCCTTACTCATACTGTGGCGTCAAGCAGTCAGGCCTGTAAGATGAGTGGTCTGCCAAGCGAGTGGATTCATTCTTATTTATCGCGTAACATGAACTCTAGTACTCACACTTAAGTTACATGTTATCCTCCTATATGATTAATACGCAACGGAAACACGCATATGACTATCAGTGATTTACAGAACTCTGACTGTACACTACGCACTGGCAATACCACATTTTCTTTCTTTTTTCATTTAACGGCTTTTGTCAACACGTGGCCACCGCACTGAATATGAATGGCGCACACATTATAAATTTGGGACATTATGACAACATACAATTCGAAGGAAAGTCCACCAATCTTTTTCTTTCCACTATCTTATTTATTCCGATAAATTCTCTAACCTAAACACACAAATTCTATAACCTACAACAATAACACATGAGAAATTCCGCCCAGTGGGCATGGCTTTACAATGGTGAATCTCTATATTATGGTCTCGTAATTATTTTTAACGCTACAGTGCACTTTCTGGATAAGATGGTGGATCTTTTATTATACCTCACACTTCGACTCTCACAATCATCACCACTAAACTTTCCTCCAGACCGAGCGGTACCGAAGGAACAAGCATAACCCACTAATCTTTTGAAACTACCTTGCTACTCTCCCATGCAAACCACACATACCAAAATTACATGATATACATCACACTGCAATAAGAAATATTACACAGAGAATGGTCACAACATTATCACTTTCAGCTTTCCCACTTCAATTAGTATTTATCCCAGTTTCACACGACACTGCCCCACTTCATAATTCTACTTTCCTACTATGAACTCTGGAGATATATGCACGTCTTCCTGTGCAATGCAAGCCAAGTGGCGTTGCTGGATAGACGGCCGACTCACCTTGCTTCTCTCTCAGAGTTTGAATCAAGCGTCACACGGAATCATGTCACGCAAAGTAATATTAAGAACATCACACACGCGAGTCCTCAAGTGATACCATAGACGAGTACTTCTCTTTATCTTTTGTCTCATACACAGTTTGAGACTCACACAGTACTCACCACGTGGAAGTACTCGTCTCTAATTTCAAGTCCTGCACACGCCATTTCTTAAATATTTCAACTTATGGTACACACGCTATTTCTTAAATATTTCAACTTATTGTACACACGCTGGTAATTCAGCTTAACTTAAGCACACGGAAGTATTTCAACTTAATGCTACACGTGGTTTCATTGTGACCGTTGGTCACTTCCGAAGATTCCTACAATCCCATTAATATTACCTGCCTGACATTTAATTCTCCCCACAAAAGTTCCTGAAATAGAGAAATTAATATTTCAAACTACTCTTAAATATTCCACATGCATACCATGTCTCCACTCTTTCGTCATTACGGAGCACAACTAAAACAGGTCTTAACAGCACAAGATCCAGCGGCAGAGTGCTGAAACATGGCCGTTCTCTAGGTGCTCTCACACCTCTGTCGAGGTGGGGGAAGCACCTTGCTATCGTATTGGTCAGCCACATTTCAGGCGGTCAAAGCTCTGGTAAATTTCATCTCTTTGGTCCCACCAAAGGTGGCCAAAGGATCGACTCAAAGATGATCATATATTCACATTCACTATCTGCGGTTAGCAGACGACCATACATTCATTCATTTCACAGATCTCACCAAACTGGATGTAGGGATTTACTTAGTGGAAGTGCACATGTGATCAATTAAATAAATAAATTGTCATTCTTTCCCACACTGGTATCCGGCTTCGCTGTATTAATTGAAATTGAGTTATTTTACCAAAAAAAATGTGTTCTTCTGACAAAAATAATGAAGTATGTTGTACCTATTTTCAATGTCGGGCGGTACTGTACCCTTTCAAGTGGAATGCACGATACAGGTTGTGTGGCTCGGAGCTGTCCTGAAAGTACAACTGCTGATCGAATTGCTGCTTCAGATGTAGTACGATGCGCCAGAGCCTTATATACGTCTCCCGGTAGTTACTAGCGCCACTGTTTTGCAACTGCCGTGAAATTTGAGTACACATCATCTTTCTGATGTAGAAACACGTCTACCAACTTTCGTTCATGTCGCAAAACTCCTTCTTCCTGCTGCGATTTTTTCCTGTCGGTGTATAAGTAATGCAGCTAATTTACTATATCATATGATTTGTATACCCAACACAGATGCCGTTTAGTGCACAGAAACGTAAAGTTTTATATGCAGTAAGCACTCTTTCCCTCTGAATACCATATTGGCGGCATATGTAAAGGGTGCCCTGCGGTAGGATGACATCGTTTTACCGCTGTCAACGGTGTCGTCTGTTGCCAGTCTCATGTCATATAGTCAACGACAAGCTGTGAGTTGCTAGTGCCCAGTCGTCAGCTGTCAATCGCCAGCCGCCAGCCGTCAGTTTCCAGTATCAGCTCACAATGGTTCAAATGGCTCTAAGCACTGTGGGACTTAAAACATCTCAGGTCATCATTCCCCTAGACTTAGAACTACGTAAACCTAACTAAGCTAAGGATATCACACATCCATGTCCCAGGCAGGATTCGAACCTGCGACCGTAGTAGCAGTTCGGTTTCCTGACTGAAGAGCCTATAACCGCTCGGTCACAGAGGACATACGCTAGTCATCAGTGAGCCGTGGTAAAAATTGCTGTTTTGAAGAGCGCGCCGCAGCGAGTAGTGTGAAGCAGTCGCCCTCCACTTCTGGCGGTGGCGCCGCTGTGGCAATCGCAGCTTTGGTGTCTCCCTCTGGTAGGAAAAAGGAAAGGTTGCTGTTCACGTGCGTTTAAGGGGCGCGATGAGCTCGCCAGTCAGTCGGTGTTGGTCAGTCTCTCGTCCCCAGCTTGCTAGTCTCTCTCTCGTCCGCATTTGTTAGGCAGTTAGTGTCTGTCTGTCGTTGGAGTGCTAGTATGTCTGTCGTTCGGATCAACCTTTGAAGCAGGCAAAATGAGAATCTTTACACTCCGCCAGTAAGAGAACTCAGCGAGTGGTCGCCCGGTCGGGGCTTACTTCCTGCATCTGAGTCTGTGCGTTAGGCTCCCAGTCCGCTCGAGTTTGCTCAGGCAACGGTCATTGGCGGTTGGATCGATCGGTTGGTCGGTCGCGCACAGAGACATAAGATGACTTGTCCGTCTTGAGCGTCGGCGCATGTGAGGTCGCCACATGAGTCCAGTGGGCCGCGGCGTATAGCGAGGGGTAGTGACTTCGCGGTCGACACGAGAGCAACAGGAGTCGACCCACGACATCAGTCTGGCCGGTGCGAGCTGCGACGCCGTGAGACGGGAGATCGGCGCGCCTTCCTGCGTCCGTTGAAGCGGTTGGCAACGGACGGTTCGGGAGAGCGATTTGGGGGTGCTGCGCCAAGTCTTCTCGAGAAATCGCAGTTTATTAGAAGTTAAGGGATTGGTGATATCTTGTTTGATTTACTCTTGTTAAATTCTACTTGTTCTCTTGGTGAGCTCACCATCCGTTTTGCTTTGGGCTCGTCCCACCATTCTTCTCCCTTTGCCCACCCGCGGGAAGGTGGTTGTTTATAAATTGGGTGGTACGTTTTTCCCTTGTGGAGTAGGGGCGGGCTAGAGCAACCTGCGGTTCGGGTTGTTCGGTGATCTCCCTATCAATCTACCGTATGTTAGTAGCTGCCACACGTTAATAGCTGCCTCTATCATGTTTGTCGGATTTGGTGTGTTAACGAATTTATTGCTTGGATTGTAACGGCCTGATACCTGAAATATGTTTTGATCTTTGGAAACTTTGATATTATTGCCTATGATCTCGAGAGGCGATATCTGTGTACTGTAGTGCATCTTAACTATTGTTTGGCCAACCTTGTAGAATTTTATATAAGATTGCATTTCATGGGCTTTTATTTAAATGATCATTTTAGTATATAAATTGCCACCCTTTCACCGTAAGACTTTTCTTGGAAGTTAAATTCAAGTTGCACCTTCGGTGGCAAGGTTAATATTTTAATTGTTAGTGCTTTGTACCATTTCCATCCCTCCTACGGGGGGCGCATAGTTTTTGTGCTTGTGTAAACTCTTAAAACTATTTGTTTAAAGTTATCTGGTGTGTTGCAGATTTGCACTAGTGTCGTCTTTCAGAGGCTGTTGTGAGCGGTCGTAATATTCTCTGCCGAAAGCTCATACAGTCAAAACTTGTTTCTTTTTGCCTCTGAATAAATTGTAACTTTCATATTTAGAGGGTGCTTTCTGATTATAATTTTAAATTTGCTTCCTTAAAAGAAGTTTTTAGGCACTATTAAAGTGAATAAAATTCCCATTTGTTAAAAGGAATTTGGTTATGATTTCATCAGTTCCTCCCTGGCAACTACTTCCATGCTTACATAGTGTGATTAAATGTGTTAATGTTCTTGATGAATCGCTAGTAAATAAAATGAATTCTTAAGAATATTCTTTGAAAATAATTCACGGTTCATTCAGCTTCCAGTCGAGAGTCGTATTTGGCAATCACCAACCACTACTCGTCACAGTTGCCGGTCATCAGTGTCAGTCGTCAGTTGCCAAGTGTCAGTTGCCAGGCACTGTAGCTAGCTGCCAGTTGTTGTTGACAGTCGTCAATCATAGGCCGTCTGTTGTCAACAGTCAGTTATCAGTCGCCGTCGCTAGCTTTTAGACGTCGGTTTTAGACATCAGTTTCTAGATATCAGGTTCCAGATGTCACATTCCAGGTGTCAGGTTCTAGACGTCAGATTGCAGGCGTCAGTTTCGAGGTCAGTTTCCAGGCGTCAGTTTTCAGACGTCAATTTCCACAAATCAGTTTCCAGTAACAGGCATCAGATTCTAAGTGTCAGATTCCAATAGCAGGGATCACAGTCTAGGTGTCAGATTCCAATAGCGGGCGTCAGATTCTAGGTGTCAGATTACGTTAAATAGAGCTTTTAATTGGCATCCTGGACTTTCCTGTGACCAACTGCCACTGCAACTTTCCCGAAAGAACAGACACATGTCAGATTATCTGCTTATAATAACTACAGCAAGGACACCGCTTGGGACGTTTCTTGCAAGAAGAGCGAACACAAAGATAAGTGAAAAGCTGATTGCGAACGACAAGAGCGCATTGCTGCGAATGAGCCTCCTTTGACACAGATGAAGATGCTATAAGCAGTAAAGTAGTGTAACTCTCTCATTTATCAATGCGCCACATCTATTTCCCGCTCTATATAATGAGACACTTTACTAATTGTCAGTTACCCGCGGAAGGAGAAAGAAAGCGCCCATGGTGCCTTTGTTGGAACCGTCCCAGTACTTGCGTGCAGAAGACCTAAATCATGATGCCCCTCTTCTGCCAAATACGTGCGCAGTGTCTTGACCATCTTCGTCGGCCCCGTTATCTTGGGAGCAAATTCCCCCGCCAAGACGTTAGTGCTTCTGAAACATTAAAGTGTTCCCGCCGCGGTCGATTCACCTTCCGCACTTACGACGCGAACATTTAATTCCGGGTGGCGATAAATTTCCATTGCCGTCTCGGGCGCGTGGGCGAGAACAGCAGTTTATTAAGGAGCGGGATCTCTGCGCACTCCGGAGGAAATCTCGGCGGAGGCGCGTCGAGTCGTTAAAGCGAGCGCCGGCGAGGCGTGGGGGTCCTCTACCGTGGCGACTGCCGCAATACGTAATAACAGCGGCGCCGCGCGTAAACCAGAATTAAGGTGCTGCGCCGCCAGCCAGCCAGCCAGCCAGCCAGCCGCGGCCATTAGCATAATTGCAACATCCGCGGCTTACTCCCACAAACATTGGCGCAGCAGCGGGGGTAAGCGTCCCCGCCCCAGAGAGAGAGAGAGACAGGGGGTGGGTAGGCTCCCGGTGGCTGGTGGAGGGTGCTACCGCCACTGGTGGCGGATTTGTCGCCGCCAGAATCAAATAAAGCGCCGTGTCACCGGACACGGATTACGGGATTTGCGCCGCGCGCTGCACACGCGGCGACACGCCTGGCGGAGGGTGCTTTGGTTTTCCCTCCGCGGGTGATTGCTCTTCCGCCGGCGCTCTCTCACGCCCCAAGCACAGCTCGCGTGTTTTATCGCTCTCTCGTTTGTCCTCTCATTGCGCAGGGGGCTGTCCAGTAGTGTTGTGTAGAAAGGGGAGGTCGGGGGATCTCTACTAGACACTTCATTTTGTTCGCTGCAGTGAAGTTAGCGACCATGTTCACGCAAAGTGCTCGATGACAGTGGGGGTTTGTCTCGTCACCGACGACTCGCAAGAAACAGGGCAGCTAGCTGGACGAGGAGATGGGACTGAATTGTGGGTTGTTCTTCTGGTGGAAGTTTCAACTCCTGAATGCACAGGGAAAACGGAGACTGCGACGACCAGTTGGAAACTGGACCACGCTATCCATACTGCAACAGAATACAACAGCTTCAAGTTCTCTTTGATTTTCACTGGATCAAACAATTTCAAATCAGAGATGGTACAAATAGTCTGTATTAAGTCTGAATCAAAGCCCAAATCCGCAATAGCCGATCCGAACCATGCATGTTCACTAATATACCTCCATCTCATGCATGGTTCGGATCGGACGTCCATCTGCCGTTTCGTCCAAGGTTTTACCGAGGAATGACACGTTTTTACGCGCATCTGTACCATGGAATTCGTGGCTCATGGATTATTAGTTTTACATGAGCTGAAGATATACCTCCAACGTATGAAACCGGTCATCATACACAATAAATAGTTATTGCGGATTAGAACTTTCACTCAGTTTTAATGCAGAGTATGTAACCATGTCTGATTTTAAATTATTTGACTCTCCTTTACATTACGTGCAAGTTTCTTAGCCGTGGTTCGTAGCTGATTTTAAATCGTTTGATTGTCCTTCACCTTATGTGCTAAGTTTCGTAACTGTGATTGCCCGACCTATAAAGTTATTTGTACTATGTATTTTGTTTGTGAGGCGTAGCATCAGCGGCACTGTTAATTGAAGAAAATATATTGCAGTAATGATTACAACTGAATATGAAACTTTGTCACGTTTGAGAAATATAGAAGGCAATACTACAAAAAGGTACAAAATGTATAAAATAATTACCCGTCAGTGGCAGGTATCGTAAGCCTATAAACGTATCTACTAACTTAACATTTAACAACATGTCTCACGTTGCAGGATAACAATGATAATGAAACAGACTCTCATTATGGTGTACAACAAAACACCTAAATACTTTTATATTATGACAGGCACAGGTCTGTCACAATATTAAGAACATTTACGCGCTACGGAAAAAAAAGACAGGCGATCAAGTGGATCATCAACAAACATTGACGAAATTGGAAAGAAAATGACCAACAGTTTATTGTGAATTTTTAGTGAGGACACGTCTAGATGAAAATACTAGCGCATGATGGCTAAGAGGAATCACTACTAGTTGCTTTATATTAAGAATGTTTAAAAAAATTATACAGTATCCTTACGGGAGATAGTACTAATGAAAACTGTGAAACAACGCATTAAAGCTATGTCCGGATACAAGTACTAGTTGAGACGTGGACCACTTTATTTCTGTCAGTGATGAAAGCTGCTGTTGTCATTCACTGCTCTTTCTTGTTGGTTGTGCTTGTCTCTGTGATTTTTCCGCTGACAGTCACCAAGTTCTCAGACAATGCACTTGCAACCTGTGATAAACCCTTTTTTTCTAAATTTATTGGACAACAGATGGCTCCACAGGCGGAACGACGCAACTTAGTAAAACACTTATCTAAAAGTAATCTTTGACTCTTCAAATGGCAACTAATCCCCCTTGAAACAAATGATTCTAGCTTCTGTAGTGAGGAATCTTCTGTCCCACACTCACGCTCTTCTCTCTTAGCTTCCGATGCAGATGCACGCTTTGATACGACGTGTAGTAATTCAATGTATGCATATTTTTTGGCAATGTATCAGTTAAGCTATCAAATGTTTTTATTTACAATAAGCCATTGTATCTTCCTTGTCTTGAACCGTATTATCTGCGTCAGTGTCGATTTGAGACAAGACAACACGGAAGTCTTGATAAGGTAATGAAACTGATCGACCGCCATTACAGCAGCCTATATGAAAATTTTCATGATCAATCATACAGCCTGCTTTCATCATCATCATCTTTTCGTGGTTTACGAAGTCCGATTACGATCTGTTGTACGCACTTTTATGCATGCCAGCTTTGGGAATCAAACCTACATTACCGATACATGGTCTAGTGTCACCCTAGTAATGACTCGTCACGAAAATTAGTTGCGCCTATTTTTAAACACGTTTTCTTACTCATTCGATTTTCTTTTCCAGAATGTCTCGTCTTATAATATTGTTGCTCTCACCAACTCCATTTGCAAACATTTCTTGATGGTCAACTGCGACCCGATAAAGATATACACTACTGGCCATTAAAATTGCTACACCAAGAAGACATGCAGATGATAAACGGGTATTCATTGCACAAATATATTATACTAGAACTGACATGTGATTCCACTTTCACGCAATTTGGGTGCATAGATCCTGAGAAATCTGTACCCAGAACAACCACCTCCGACTATAATAACGGCCTTGATACGCCTGGGCATTGAGTCTAACAGAACTTGGATGGCGTGTACAGGTACAGCTGCCTATGCAACACGATACCACCGGTCATCAAGAGTAGTGACTGGCGTATTGTGACGAGCCAGTTGCTCAGCCACCATTGACCAGACGTTTTCAATTGGTGAGAGATGCGGAGAATGTGCTGGCCAGGGCAGCAGTCGAACATTTTCTGTACCCAGAAAGGCCCGTACACGACCTGCAACATGCGGTCGTGCATTATCATGCTGAAATGTAGGGTTTCACATGGATCGAATGAAGGTTAGAGCCACGGGTCGTAACACATCTGAAATGGAACGTCCACTGTTCAAAGTGCCGTCAATGCGAACAAGAGGTGACCGAGACGTGTAACCAATGGCACCCCATACCATCACGACGGCTGATACGGCAGTATGGCTATGACGAGTACACGCTTCCAATGTGCGTTCACCGCGATGTCGCCAAACACGGATGCGACCATCATGATGCTGTAAACAGAACCTGGATTCATCCGAAAAAAATGACGTTTTTCCATTCATGCACCCAGGTTCATCGTTGAGTACACAATCGCAGGCGCCTCTGTTGTGATGCAGCGTCAGGGGTAACCGCAGCCATGGTCTCCGAGCTCATAGTACATGTTGCTGCAAATGTTGTCGAACTGTTCGTGCAGATGGTCGAGGTCTTGCAAACGTCCCCATCTGTTGACTCAGGGATCGAGACGTGGCTGCACGATTCGTTATAGCCATGCGCATAAGATGCCTGTCATCTCGACTGCTAGTGATACGTGGCCATTGAGATCCAGCACGGCGTTCCGTATTACCCTCTTCAACCCACCGATTCCATATTCTGCTAACAGTCATTGGATCTCGACCTAGGCGAGCAGCAATGTCGCGATACGATAAACCGCAATCGCGATAGGCTACAATCCGACCTTTATCAAAGTCGGAAACGTGATGGTACGCATTTCTCCTTCTTACACGAGGCATCACAACAACGTTTCACTAGGCAACGCCGGTCAACTCCTGCTTGTGTATGAGAAATCGGTTGGAAACATTCCTCATGTCAGCACATTGTAGGTGTCGCCGCCGGTGCCAACCTTGTGTGAATGCTCTGAAAAGCTAATCATTTGCATATCACAGCAAGTTCCTCCTGTCGGTTAAATTTCGCGCTTGAAACACGTCATCTTCGTGGCGTAGGAGTTTTAATGGTCAGTAGTGTATTATAAATGGCGAGATCGAGTCAGGACGCGTAACCTTGTATTTTGCTTTTTTTTCTTTTTTTTCTACATTGATCAGCCGATCATTACGACAACCGACCTACTATCGATACAGACCCGTCCAGGCGATATCAGCTTTACCCGGCTAGGAGTAACTGCTAGTCAGACACAGGCACGACGCTTGCAGTATCAGTGAGCGTGCAGTCCTTAGAGAATGGTGAAGATGCGGGATCCATCTGAGTTTAACCGAGGAAAGATTCTGATGGCCCGGAGGCCCGGTAAGAGCATTTCGGAGCTACACGACATCAGACTTTATTTCTGGGTATAGTAAATGTGTGTCAGTATCCACCGGCGCAGCGACAGAAGGAGTAATGACACGATGAACCATTTCTGGCCTACTGCTGTCTTTCAATGACGTCCGACCTTCTAGAAATCGTTTATTCCATGAAACAGACGCGCACATGACATACTGTGTTCGCCGTACATAAATTTCTCTTCCTGACACTTGTTTCGCACTCAAAAACGGCACTAACCTCGCTGTTCCTCTGTCCCGGCCTTCACAATGAAGTCGTTCGCACACACGGCTCGCTGTCATCGCGTCGAGCACGTGTAACAAGAAATGCCACAGCTTTGAACGTTCGCTCTGTTACCTCCTCATTCCCAATAGTGGCCGCTTCTGTACACAGATCTACCTGAATTATCAACGCTGCGCCATGTTCGTTGTACAGTATGTCTCCTTTCATTTGACTGCACCTTATCTCGAAATCACAACAGTACTCATTGTTGAGCTGACGCACAGTGATTTGGGCAGTCGGTCGCTTTCTCCCCCGGAACGAGACTTGCTCGCCGCCGGGCACAGGGCTTCAGGGACCCCTCTACCCCGTCCTCTCCCCACATAATCCCGCAAACTGCCTCCCGCCACCGCGGGCTCTCGCGTCCTCATGAAACACGATTGCGGTCGTAATCCGCGCACCCCAGCGCGGCGTTTGAAAAGAGCAATCGTCACGAAACAAGGAGCCATCACGGCGCGGGCTGCGGTCGCCCCACCGCCTCTCTGCGTAAATCCGGGAACATCCGGCGGGCATTACGCGCCGGTTTATTTCATTCCAGTGAGGTCAGGAACCAGCGCGGGCCGCCCGCTTGTTATGCACCCGGCGAGTAGCGGGACAGGGGAACACGGCAGGGGGTGCCGCTGAACGACCCTCGTTACGTACTAGCGGTGCTTGGCAACAGCGACAGCGGCGTCACGGAATAATATTTACTCCCCTCGAATGTTAAGAATGTTAATCAAAATGGTTCAAATGGCTCTGAGCACTATCGGACTTAACTATATATATATATATATATATATATATATATATATATATATATATATATATATATATATATATACTCCTGGAAATTGAAATAAGAACACCGTGAATTCATTGTCCCAGGAAGGGGGAACTTTATTGACACATTCCTGGGGTGAGATACATCACATGATCACACTGACAGAACCACAGGCACATAGACACAGGCAACAGAGCATGCACAATGTCGGCACTAATACAGTGTATATCCACCTTTCGCAGCAATGCAGGGTGCTATTCTCCCATGGAGACGATCGTAGAGATGCTGGATGTAGTCCTGTGGAACGGCTTGCCATGCCATTTCCACCTGGCGCCTCAGTTGGACCAGCGTTCGTGCTGGACGTGCAGACCGCGTGAGACGACGCTTCATCCAGTCCCAAACATGCTCAATGGGGGACAGATCCGGAGATCTTGCTGGCCAGGGTAGTTGACTTACACCTTCTAGAGCACGTTGGGTGGCACGGGATACATGCAGACGTGCATTGTCCTGTTGGAACAGCAAGTTCCCTTGCCGGTCTAGGAATGGTAGAACGATGGGTTCGATGACGGTTTGGATGTACCGTGCACTTTTCAGTGTCCCCTCGACGATCACCAGTGGTGTACGGCCAGTGTAGGAGATCGCTCCCCACACCATGATGCCGGGTGTTGGCTCTGTGTGCCTCGGTCGTATGCAGTCCTGATTGTGGCGCTCACCTGCACGGCGCCAAACACGCATACGACCATTATTGGCACCAAGGCAGAAGCGACTCTCATCGCTGAAGACGACACGTCTCCATTTGTCCCTCCATTCACGCCTGTCGCGACACCACTGGAGGCGGGCTGCACGATGTTGGGGCGTGAGCGGAAGACGGCCTAACGGTGTGCGGGACCGTAGCCCAGCTTCATGGAGGCGGTTGCGAATGGTCCTCGCCGATACCCCAGGAGCAACAGTGTCCCTAATTTGCTGGGAAGTGGCGGTGCGGTTCCCTACGGCACTGCGTAGGATCCTACGGTCTTGGCGTGCATCCGTGCGTCGCTGCGGTCCGGTCCCAGGTCGACGGGCACGTGCACCTTCCGCCGACCACTGGCGACAACATCGATGTACTGTGGAGACCTCACGCCCCACGTGTTGAGCAATTCGGCGGTACGTCCACCCGGCCTCCCGCATGCCCACTATACGCCCTCGCTCAAAGTCCGTCAACTGCACATACGGTTCACGTCCACGCTGTCGCGGCATGCTACCATTGTTAAAGACTGCGATGGAGTTTCGTATGCCAGGGCAAACTGGCTGACACTGACGGCGGCGGTGCACAAATGCTGCGCAGCTAGCGCCATTCGACGGCCAACACCGCGGTTCCTGGTGTGTCCGCTGTGCCGTGTGTGTGATCATTGCTTGTACAGCCCTCTCGCGGTGTCCGGGGCAAGTATGGTGGGTCTGACACACCGGTGTCAATGTGTTCTTTTTTCCATTTGCAGGAGTATATGTATATATATATATATATATATATATATATATATATATATATATATATATATATATATGTGTGTGTGTGTGTGTGTGTGTGTGTGTGTGTGTGTGTGTGTGTGAAGATAGTAACTGTTCTCGAAAGAACAGGTACCATTGATGACCGTGCAGCTTCTCTAGAATAAATGATAATTAATTGAAACCCTCAACTGCCGACAGGTGTTGTTGATATACCTCGATGGTGACAGCTGAAAACGTGTGCCCCGACGGAGACTCGAACCCGGGATCTCCTGCTTACATGGCAGACGCTCTATCCACCTTTTTTTCACTTTTTTATCGTTGGGTTTGGTCGTTGCGGACGTCACATGACATACGTTAAAGATCGTTTGTTGATCCTCCCACTCAGTTTGTTTTATTACAGAGGCCAACCAGCTCTCTGACCGAACACGCTGAGCTACCGTGCCGGCATCCATCTGAGCCACCGAGGACAGACGAATAGCGCGACTGCAGGGACTCATCCCTTGCACGCATCCCGTGAGGCCCACATTCCCAAGCTGACTGTGGACAGCTTGGGAGTGTGGGTCTCACGGGAAGCGTGCAAGGGATAAGTCCTTGCAGTCGTGCTATTCATTGTGTCCTCGGTGGCTCGGATGGATAGAGCGTCTGTTTTGTAAGCAGGAGAGCCCGGGTTCAAGTCCCGATCGGGGCACACGTTTTCAGCTGTCCCCATCGAGGTATATCAACAGCACCTGTCGGCAGCTGAGGGTTTGAATTAATTATTATTTATGAGACTTAACATCTGAGGTCATCAGTCCCCTAGAACTTAGGACTACTTAAATATAACTAACCTAAGGACATCACAAACATCCAAGCCCGAGGCAGGATTCGAACCTGTGACCGTAGCAGTCGCGCGGTTCCGGACTGAAGCGCTTAGAAACGCTCGGCCACAGTGGCCTGATAAGAATGTTAATCACTGATCACAATTTTTAAAATAATGATAGAGGTTTGAAATGATGGGTTGAACGTGCATGAAATCTTTAGAGCAATATCTTGATGTTCAAGACGTTATAGAGAATGACAGGTCTCCCTCTCAGTGTTTAGATGTTGAGATACCTGATGCTGCTCTACATTAATGGTAAGAGTCTCAACGATGCAATGATGTAGACAAAGCAAATATGATAATAACTTATATTTTATTTGCCACCTATTTACAAATACGATCAGGCTTCTTGACATCCGTCCGACCAACAAGACTGTCACAAGACGAGGGGGGATGATACTTCCTGCGCTCTTTAAGGCTTCCCTTGTATGTGATAAGTGAAAAATGTTGTTGTGGTGTTCAGTCTGAAGACTGCTTTGACATAGTTATGCAGCTTGAAACTCCTTTATTTAAATGAGTGTTTCTGTACTTAAATTGCAGAATGACTGAGAAGATGAAACTTCTACGTTATTTGATTCTGAAACAGCCGAGTAAAACTGAATACACTGAGACAACTTTCTCTTTACTTCTTCTTATCATGTCAACACTGACCCACAACATTCTAGCGCAACGCAATCTGACTGCTCAAAAAATGACAACCTGACTTCAAATAATGAATTCAAAAGAATGTCCCTGGAGAACCTGACTTCAAATAATGAATGCAAAAGATTGGCCCTGACTAAAAAGAAATCTTAAAAATAACCTATACATTTCATTAAGCACTTACCTCATAAAATCTTCATACGCGAACTACTGCAATACAGCAAGCGTCAATACTGCCAGCTAAATAAAAGATTCTAACTACCAAAGCCACGAACTACTAATAGGCATGTCGTTAGCAAAGCAAAGATTTTGTTGCAAACCAATTAATGTATTTTTTACCTTAATAATGTGACATCCAGTTCAAGCACGAATATAAATCGTCATTGACATCCAGTACAAAGATATATAATCATGAATAATTTTCAATCTCCAAGTCGGATACTTCCAGATCGTTAGCCTACGCTAACACTTTTCTCTGCCTCGTGATGGCTGGGTGTTGTGTGATGTCCTTAGGTTAGTTAGGTTTAAGTAGTTCGAAGTTCTAGGGGACTGATGACCATAGATGTTAAGTCCCATAGTGCTCAGAGCCATTTGAACCAACCTACACTAACACTTCAGACCTCTACCCTCTATCAATGCTAACTTCTCACATTTAACATCCACCATTGCTGGCTGTTCACCTCCAACTGCCCAACAGTACTTCCATCACTGCCAGCGACTAGCTTCCAACAAAGAGTCCAACCAGCCACAGAGTCTCTTACAAAGAAAGCGAGTCAGAGATCCAATGTGAAGCGCTACACAGCGCTGCCAACAAAGAAGCAGCCCACTTACAAGCTCTCCATCCTAATCTGTCCTGGCAAGCCTCTTGAACCCTGAGTAGCTATCGCAACCTACATTTGAAACGTCTTGCTGTATTCAAATTCAAGCTTTGGTCTTTCTCTGCAATTTCTACAACCCCCCTGCCCCCAAAACACACACGGGTGTTGTGGCGAAACAAGCCCTGTATCATTGGAGAGATACAGAGGCGAGCGAGTGTGTTGGACTTACCCCAGTTCACTGCTACAAGGGTCACGCTGTCATAACGCCCCTGTGCGTAGCATACAAGTATTGCGCCATAATCTAAGGATGAAATTAAAAATTAAGGAAGCTTTTCCTAACTTTGTCAATATATGTTACAGTGTATTAACGTTTAAACTGTCAAATCTCAGAGTAATCAGTACATGTTTGCCTATATACATGGTTTTAAATAAAAAAACAAGTAGCACTGAATAATAAAGTAAGAAAGCCGAAAATTTGTCAGAACGTGCAAATGTATGTTAAAATCAACTGTTACAAGTTTCAGCTTGATAAGAACAATATTTTGATCAAAATCGGAGATTTTACGAAAAATCGAAAAATATCAGACTTAGAAAGATGAAAATTCGAATGAAGCGTCAGTTTTACATAAAAACCTCAACTATATGATCCCACTGAACTATTCTGATAGTTTTCGAGAAATTTACTGAGAACTTAATTTGGGATAAAAACGTCCGTATTTGTAGTAGATTAACTATCATTTATTTTATATTAACGATATAAAGTTTTGATTACAGTACCTGATAAAATCCGTTGAATAATAGAGCTATAACAAGTTTCAAGACCTTGATGTAAATAAGAGTAAATAAGAGAAAGTTGTAGTTCAGAGATCATGTTCTACTGTCAGTTCCAAAATGGTTCAAATGTCTCTGAGCACTATGGGACTTAACATCTATGGTCATCAGTCCCCTATAACTTAGAACTTCTTAAACCTAACTAACCCAAGGACATCACACAACACCCAGTCATCACGAGGCAGAGAAAATCCCTGACCCCGCCGTCAGTTCCGTTCTAAAAATTCTACACGGGAAAGCTAAATCTTTTTCTGTGGTTATAGCCATTCACACAAAAATCACGAAGATTATAGCTTAACGCACAACATTATGTGTGTCCGAGAAAGTGTCCATTTAGATGCTACTACTTGGGAACAGAGCGAATGACGGCAGGTGTTTCCTTCGGCCGTCCTCTGCGCCCATACACAAATACGGCCTGAGAGACAGTGACTTGACTTCACTTGGTTCCCAGCTCTCATACAGTCTGTCTCAGATAAACGCCAGCTTACGCGCTGCCTCGGGTGACGTCACAACCTGGCCGCTACTAAAGGCATGTTTTAGTAATAATCGAAAGTGAACTAGTGAGGACTGTATACCGCCGTGGATCGTTTAGATTTCTGAAAATAATTCACTTGGCAACCTGTTATCATACGCTCCGCGTCACTCAAACGCCGGCCTACGCACTGCCTCGGGTGACGTCACAGCCAGACTGGAACTAAACGCATGTTTTCGTACAAATAGGAAGTGAAGTCGCGAGGACTGTGCACCGTCCTGGATCGCTTAGATTTCGCAGAAGTAACTGTTTCTGTGCCGCCCGTAATGTTAACAAAACCGCGTGGAAAGTGGTAACATTATTCTCCTTTTGTGGAGAGCAATTAACTTTGATTATTAGAAGTCAGGGCGAAAGACCGTTTATTGGGAACTTATGGTAGAAGTTGGCTCTGAATTGCTCATGGTGCTGTTTATGATAGAGACGTCATTATTATTATTATTATCAGGAATATTACTGTGTTGTGCGTGTGAAATGTTCTTAAATATAATTGAATCAGTTAGAACTCAAAACTTTTATTTATAATTATAGTTCCTGATCCCGCTGAATAAACAGAGAGTAGGAACATTTCTTTCAGTGTATGTTGGATGTAAGTGTACGTTGGCAGCACTACAAAACACAAACCACAATACAAACTTAGAAGTATAACAACAAACAGAAAACAGTAGTGTGCTAGAAAATGTGACGTGTCAAACAAATAATGCATAGTCCCTCAGAGCAACTAAAAATTAGACTGCAACTACCAGTCTCTAAAGAAGAAAAACATCAACGATTTGCAAGTAGACGGTATTTCCCGTTGTAGGCGCGAAATCAAGCGGATGTTACGTTAAGTAAAAACCAACACAGTGTTAACAGTTAACAGTTTTTCGATCTTAAAGCAAATCAAAATGTAATCAATTTAATTACAGACTGCTGATGATACTTTAACTCAATAAAGCCAAACGCGTCTGGTGAAAAAAAAAAACATTCATTTTTTGTAGCTGAAACGACAGAACGAAAATACCCGCAAGAGTTCCTTGTTTGTGTCGGTGTTGACTCCCATAGTAGCCGACACAACAGTTACATATTACGACTCCGCAGTGTAAGGCCCACAGAATGACGCATTAGGTGCTGCTATACTTCGCCGTTTGTCCTTCTTCATTATAGCACGTCTCGATGTATCAATGTATTGCGAGCGGCGCTCTGCCTTCTGCAATACAACACCCCTAGCGGGCCCTAGACACCGCTTGTAACACGCAGTATGAGCTGGACCTGATTCACTTTCGTCCGCTCCGAGTAATTACTTTAAAAATTTATTTATTGGATTTTCTGTGCAACAAACCTAAATCTGGACGGTTGGACGTGGATTTCAATCACTGGCCTCCAAAATACGAATCCAGTATCTGACCACTGCTCCATCTCGCTTGGTAAAAGTCAGAAGTACATTATCTGATAAGAAGTATCCGGACACCTCTATGTAATCCGTAGTTGACCACTAGATGTCGCGAGAAATGGACCTGCCGGTATAAAAGGAAGCGGAGAGTATTGTGTTCTGTATAGAGAAGGAGTAACAGAAGGAGTTCAGTGACCACGAACATTGGATGTAAACTGAGTAACAGAGACATCAGGGACATTTCATTCCTTCAAAAGCTGCCCAAGTCGCCTGCTGGAAGCGTTATTATGGAGTAGAAACGCGAAGGAACAAGTACAGATGGAATTGTTGATTTAGGGGAGGTCATCGGCCACATCGGATGAGGAAAGAATGGGGAAGGAAATCGGTCATGCTCTTTCAGAGGAACCGTCCCGACATTTTAGTGAAACGGATTAGGGAAATCACTGGAAACCTAAATCAGGATGCCCGGACTCGGTTTGAACAGTCGTCTCTCCCCCCCCCCCCCCCCCCCCCCCCCCCCGAATGCGAGTCCAGTGTGCTAATCACTGCACTAACTATGGCCCTGAGCACTATGCGACTTAACTTCTGAGGTCATCAGTCGCCTAGAACTTAGAACTAATTAAACCTAACTAACCTAAGGACATCACACACATCCATGCCCGAGGCAGGATTCGAACCTGCGACCGTAGCGGTCACGCGGTACTGCACTAACTCGCTCGGTGAACAAGTACAGATAAACCAGGACCAGTCAGATCATGTACTGGTGAACATGGACCATCGAGTACTGGGGAGGGTGAATGCGAAAAGTCGCACGAAATCGGTGCAAGAAATCACTCGTGAATTCCAAAGCGCTGTTAGCAGTCCAGCTAGCATATTGTGAGTTGTTAGTTAAAACAGAGGGGATACATTGGTCGAGTAGCTCCCCAAAATCCACACGTTTCTGCAGCCAGCGCTAAGCGAAGCTGAAGGTAGTGTAAAGAGAGACGCCGCTGGGGAATGGACAGTTGAAAACGAGTGGCGTATATCCTGTGGCAATCCTGTGTTCAAATTGCTCTGAGCACTATGGGACTTAACATCTGAGGTCATCAGTACCTTAGAATTTAGTACTACTTAAACCTAACTAACCTAAGGACATCACACACATCCATACCCGAGGCAGGATTCGAACCTGCTACCGTAGCGGTCGCGCGGTTCCGGACTGAAGCTCCTAGAACCGCTCGGCCACAATGGTCGGCGAACACATTTTACAGCACTGTATACAGCCTACGGTAAGGGAATAGTTCGGGCACGGATCGTTTGTATCAACATTGCCGTGTACGAGCTCTATTCAAAAAATTTCGAAACTTTTTCCACAAAATTTTTATGCGCTCACCTTTTACTTATTGTGCATGATGTCCTACGAAATACTCTCCTCCACAATTGATTCACTGCTCCCAACGCCGTTTCAGCATCCAGAAGCAGTCTTGGTATGCCTCTTGCTGTATCGCGCGAAGCGCCGTCTGCGAATTTTCTTTTATCTCATCTATCGTTACAACTCTTCAGCATTTCAACGGGGTTTTTGACTTTGGGAACATAAAAAGGTCTGCAGGGGCCAGGTCTGGAGAGTACGGAGAATGAAGCACCACAGTGATTTCGCTTTTTGTGTAATAGTCACGCACCGACAGGGATGAATGTGCGGGTGCGCTATCGTGATGCAAGAGCCATGAAATGTCTCGCCACATTTCAGGCCGTTTCCTTCTGACATTTTCTTGCAGGGTACCCTGAACGAGAATCATCTTCTGTCCGGCCATTTTTAAACGGTGTGAGCCATTCCTAACACCGAATGCGGCTGAAGCACTCATCACCGTCGGCTTCCTACATCATTTGGTGTGTCTCTGTACAGGTTTTCTTGAGTCTCGCGTAAAATTCAGTGCAGACGAGTTGCTCCTCTAACTCTACCACCTCGAAATTTGCAACCTGTGCGATACAGCGTTCTACTCAGTACATCACTGAACAGTAACTAACAGACGTACAACAATGAAACTTCCGGCAGTTACACATTTAACACTGGCGTGTGCAGGGATGCCAACCACACTAGGCCCCAACACACCAGTGGCGCGAAATTACGAATGTTCCGGAATTTTTAGAACATCCCTAGTACCCTGTGAGGCAGCAGTTTGTGAACAGTAACATTCCTGACATAGACCCAGAGACCCGACCTGAATCCAAAGGACGTCATGCGGCTCTAGGCGCTTCAGTCCGGAACAGCGCGACTACTACGGTCGCAGGTTCGAATCCTGCCTAGGGCGTGGATGTGTGTGATGTCCTTACGTTTGTTAGGTTTAAGTAGTTCTAAGTTCTAGGGGACTGATGACCTCAGATGTTAAGTCCAATAGTGCTCAGACCCATTTAAGCCATTTTTTAAAGGACGACATGATTTTGAATAAAATGCCAACACCAGTCACAATTATCTTTTTATTTTAAAATACACGACCGGTTTAGGCCCCAGGGCCATTATCCAGTTGTATATGTCGGGTGTTAAGGTATCCCGAGAGAACACAGAACGACTGCCAATACTAAACTTGCGGACCCTGCGTAAGTGGATCACATGCTGGACAAGAAATCGTTGGGATGAGTTAGAACGTAGATTCGGTTCCAGATCGCAGCGTCCGAAGTCAGTACCAACTCTGATTTCCACGCCTAACGAAGAATGAGCTGCCATTCCTCCACAGACATTCCGATACACCACTGAAAGTGTCCCTAGCAGTGTTTAAGCCGTCATAAAGGCTGAAACGTCCCCTTTGAACAGTTATACATGACTGTGCTTAAACTGACACACAATATTTTTTAGCGCAACGCAATCTGACTTTCAATAATCCCTACAAAAGAATGGCCCTGACTAACAATAACCTATACCTTTCATGAATCACTTACCTCACAAAAATCTTCGTTACTCGAACTACTGCAATACAGCGAGCGCCACTACTGCCAGCTAAACAAAAATTCTAACTACAGAACGGACTAACTACTGATAGCATAGTTAGCAAATGAAAGATTTTGATAAAGAACAAACAATGTATTTACCTTAATAGTGTTCAAAGGTCATAATATATAGCAGTTCATGACATCCAGTCTTACAAATTTACTGTCTCTGATGGACACACGTCTAGATCATCCGCTCTCAAAACTCCGTCATCTCTCTCCCCACATCCACCACTGCTGGCGGCTCACCTCCAACTGCGCAACGCTACGCGCTGTTAACAGCCAACTGCCCAACACTACAATAGCCAACAACAATGCAAACCAGCCACGGACTGCACGCAGCACAGCCAGTGATTTTCATACAGAGCGCTACGTGACGGTGGCGTTACCAACATAAGAACCTAAACAGCCTACTTACAAGGCGAAGTGAGCGAGAAAGAAATTACTTCCTGGCAGTGGGACCGTACGGAAGAATCCTTCGACTGTGGCGGCTGGGCGGCTGTCCGTATGAGTCGCCAGTGTTTCAGATGCCACTGTATGTTACAGAGTGCGATTTCTTCCAAATGTAAGCAGTACTACGAACACATCAAATGGCTTGAGTGCTAAGCGTGTTGACAGGACTGTACTCAGCAATCCGTGTCTGCTCGCCATATATCCGGCAGGCGCTCGGCCTAATGTTTTCGATATCTGTTTTTGGATTTGGTCTTTAACATCAAATTCGACATTTGTGTCGTGACTTTAGCTCAACCCAGAAACTTGAAGATGCGCTATGAACGAAACTGATTGCAGCGCAGTATATGTGTAATAATACAGCTCAGATGTTTTCATTACTCATTAAAATGTCAGCATTGGCTCTTGAACAAAATGATTTGACGGCCACTGGGTTAGAGCCGCTGTTCCTATCAAAGGTGACAGCTCAGTTTACAACATTTCACGCCCTGTGTACCCCAAATGTAACCATATATTCTTCCTTCCATATCGTACGTGGACAATAGGTAGAATTTCGTTATTTCTTATCCTCTATAGTGCTCCATTTTCAATGACAAGTAGATTACACAAAATACCAACAAAAAATAAAATAAATCTTGTCATGAGCACTTATTTAGTTGTCTAATCACCATGGACGAATAGTTCTACAATTGTTATGACCTCGAGGCAAGGGAGCAAAGCAAGCAACGAAAATATGTTGATTCAATACCGCCAAACTAGACGGCTATCCACCCTCGTGGAAGGTGACTGATGTTATTTGGGGCCGGCCGAAGTGGCCGAGCGGTTCTAGGAGCTTCAGTCCGGAACCGCAAGACCGCTACGGTCGCAGGTTCGAATCCTGCCTCGGGCATGGATGTTTGTGATGTCCTTAGGTTAGTTAGGTTTAACTAGTTCTAAGTTCTAGGGGACTAATGACCTCAGCAGTTGAGTCCCATAGTGCTCAGAGCCATTTGAACCATTTTTGTTATTTGGGACTGTAATGGTGCTGTACTTATACATCATGCTCTTAAGGGTTGACGAGGTTACGGGAGCCTTCCAAGAGCAAGCGTCGCGAAAAGCCGTGTGTTTTTACTCCACGACAACACCCCAGGTTATTCCAGTAGGACACAAGCGCACATGCTTCTCCTTTGGGGCATCACTGTATGCCTCCCCCAATTCCCCCCGCAGTTTTTTAACATAGCACCCAGTGACTTCTTCTTCTTTCCTTGGATAAAGAAACCACCGCGCGGCACGCACCTATCCACGATACCGCGCTCACTTGGAAATGCCTGTAGTGGCTGAAACTAGCCATGGTGCTGGAAATTAAAATTGCATCTGGTGGTGTAAATGAAGTTGAACGTGTGGGAACTGCACTGCGCGCTCGTCGTCTTTTGTCCATTTAACTAGCTAAGTACCTAGCATTGGCCGAACATGTATTTCTTCCAGTTCTATTAGTCCATCTTCACCTTCCTCCCTCTGTCCGTCGTCTCCTACCCCTACTCAGTCGATCCTTTGCTCTCTCTCCCTCCAAATCTCATCCTCATCCCTTCTACGTCCATCTCCTCCTCTACCCTCGCCTTGTCTATCTCACCCTCTACTCTCTTTCCTCTCTCTGCCCATAGCCTCTTCACTTTGTTCATTTCCTTTCCCCACATGTCTGTCCATCTCCTCCATCCCTCTCTCCTAGACTTTCCTCTCCCTGTCTCTGCCCATTCCTCCTCTTATCTTGCTCTGTCCATCTCCTCCTCTTTCCTTTCTCTTTGCATCTTTTTCTCTTCCCTTTCTCTGTCCGTCTTCCCCTCTTCTCTTCATCTGTCCGTTTCGGCCTATCCCTCTCTATCCATCTCCACCGTCATTTCTGTATGCATCTCCCCTCCCCCCCCTCTCTGTCTGTCCATTTCTTTCCCCCACTTCTCTCTCCACGTTATCACCTTCTCCCCCCCCCCCCCCGTCCCCCCGTCCAACAGGAGGTTGCTGATTCTTACCCCCACAGTTTTTCTTTCCAGGCAGTAAGTAATACCTATACCAAGTTTGGTTGAAATCAATCATTGAATTTAGGAGGAGCTTCTTTTCCGCGGCTTTACTCGCATACCCTCATGTCACATGTATTTCACATACATTTAACTTACTTCACACATTTGTATTCACATGTTTCCCTGCATCTCCAGCGAATTTCGCCCTACGGTTTCATTTTCACACAGTTCACTATTTTTGCCACATCATATCTCCTGAAATATGTATCGTATAAAGATACTGTCTTGTAGTTACATCGAGTTATACGTGTGGACACTGTGTGCAAGATGTATTGCGAATGGAATCAGTAGTAAATAATCAATAAATTAAAATATCATGCTTGACGCAGCAGTTTGTCACGATTCTCAATGTATATCAAATGGTTCAAATGGCTCTGAGCACTATGGGACTCAACTGCTGAGGTCATTAGTCCCCTAGAACTTAGAACTAGTTAAACCTAACTAACCTAAGGATATCACAAACATCCATGCCCGAGGCAGGATTCGAACCTGCGACCGTAGCGGTCCTGCGGTTCCAGACTGCAGCGCCTTTAACCGCACGGCCACTTAGGCCGACTCAATGTATATCACGTCATATATCCTGAACAACTTGTCGCACAACGATATATTTTTGAAGTTACTTTCAGAGGTATACGTGAATACTGTCTACTAAATGTGGTGCGAATACAGTTATTATAAAGAAGTGATACACTAAAAAGTCATACATGATGCGGTAGTTTCCTTGCACGAACAGAGGAAATGTAGCAAGGGATATTTTTTTTTTTTTTTTTTTGCTTTTATCATCTCGTGGAGATGAGCGCAAAGACAATCTCGTAAGGGTATGAAATTAGGAATTATGTGTAAAGTCTCTTGTAAGTCACAAAGACCTCTCATCCAAAAAAACAGTCTGGTTAGTTGTGCGTCGTGAGCTGCGCCTCTATTTCTACTCCACCGCAACCCGTTTCAGAGGTAGGTGGTTCTTACTCGCTCAGTGGTTCTTTCCAGACAGCAAACAAGTGATATGTGTATTAAGTTTGGTTGAAATCGATGCAGTGGTTTAGGAGGAGATATGGAACACACATAGATACAGAAAGGCTGAAGAGCCGAAGAAACTGGTTCACTACCTAATACCGTGCAGGGCTCCCGCGAGCATGCAGAACTGCCGCAACACGACGTGGCGTGGACTCGACTAATGTCTGAAGTAGTGCTGGAGGGAATTGACGCCATGAATCCTGCAGGGCTGTCCATAAATCCGTAAGAGTACCAAGGGGGGGAGGGGAGATCTCTTCTCAACAGCATGTTGCTACGCATTCCAGATATGCTCAATAATGTTCATGTCTGGGAAGTTTGGTGGCCAGCGGAAGTGTTTAAACTTAGAAGAGTGGTCCTGGAGCCACTCCGTAGCAATTCGGGATGTGTTGCATTGTCCTGCTCGAATTTCCCAACTCCGTCGGAATGCACAACGCACATGAATGGCTGCAGGTGATCAGACAGAACGCTTACGTACGTGTTACTTGTCAGAGTCGTATCTAGACTATCAGGGGTCCCATATCTCTCCAACTGCACACACCCAACCCCACTTCAGTGCCTCCACCAGCTTGAACAGTCCCCTGCTGACATTCAAGGTCCATGGATTCATGAGGTTGTCTCCATATACGTACACGTCCATCCGTTTGATATAATTTGAAACAAGACTTGTCCGACCAGGCAACAGGTTTCCATTATCGACAGTCCAATGTCGGTGTTGAGGGGCCTAGCGGAGGAGTAACGCTTTGTGTCGTGCAGTCATCGAGGGCACACGAGTGGGCCTTCAGCTCCTAAAGCCCATATCGATTATGTTTAGTTGAATGATTCGCACCTCGTGTGGTAGCCCCGCGGTCTGAGGCGCCTTGCCACGGTTCGCGCGGCTCCTCCCCTCGGAGGTTCAAGTCCTATCTTGGGAATGGGAGTGTGTGTTTGTTGTCCTTAGCGTAAGTTAGCTGAAGTTAGATTAAGTAGTATGCAAGCCTAGGGACCGACGACCTCAGCAGTTTGGTCTCATAGGAACTTACCACAAATTTCCAAAATTTTCCAGTGATTCGCACGCTGACAATTGTTGATGGCTCAGCATTGAAAAGTGTAGCAATTTGCGGAAGGGTTGCACTTTTGTCACGTTAAATGATTCTCTTCAGTCGTCGTTGGTCTCGTTCTTGCAGCATCTGTTTCCGGCCGCAGCGATATCGGAGATTCGATGTTTTACCGGATTCCTGACATTCATGGTGCACTCGTGAAATGGTCGTACGGACAAATCCCCATTTCATCGCTACCTCGGAGATGCTGTGTCCCATCAGTCGTGTGCCGACTATAACACCGCGTTTAAACTCACTTAAATTTTGATTACCTGCCATTTTAGCAGCAGTAACCGATCAAACAACTGCGCCAGACAGTTGTTGTCTTACATAGGCATTGCCGACCGCAGCACCATATTGATCCTGTTGACATATCTCTGTATTTCAATACGCGTGCCTATAGCAGTTTCTTTGGCTGTTCAGTGGGTACATAACATAATACATACCTATATACACAAAATGTATGTACGTGTGGATGCATGAATTCATCATGGCATCACTTTTCGGCGTCTCCTCGTCGTTTGAAGGAGGGAATCACAGGCCATTGACATCACTCTTTTGTCGCTCGTGTGTGAACTGGCGCGGACTAGCCTCAGCCTCGCTGTTACACTTCCAAATGTAACAGCTAAACAGGGCTTCTCACTTCTTCTGTGAAAGCCTTCGAAAACCTTGTCCAGCTCGGCAGAATATAATCTTCATTACGTTGAATGTACCCAATTTTCCCCTGTTAATTCGTAATACATCAAAACGGCGTCACATTACGTAAGTGCAAAATGTTCTCTGGGTTCCCTTTAAAAGGGTGTGCTGTTACGAAAGCATTATGTTAGTGTCAAGTGTCTGTGTTTCCTTACGCACAATTTATCACAAAGTTTTGTTTAGAGAAATTTTGTTCAGCGTTAATTTCTTTTGCGGAAGAGCTCCAGTGTTGAAGCCGCTTTTAACGCCTCCCTAAACCCGCCATTATTCAGTACATCCCCCGTCGGCGAGCCTCAGATCTTCTTTTTCATATTTTTTTCAAGAGGCGGATCCCGCCTGTGGCTGTTGGCTCTTATTTCCATAATAGGACGGGACAAAGTAATACTTCAAGCCGGCGCGGTGGCGGCGGCTTCATCTAAATTACCCGGTGGTATCTGCGCCAGTCGGCTGGAAATCGCATTAGCGGTAATAGGATTGGCGCGCCGCGACATATGCTGCTGCTGCTGCCGCCGCCGCCGCCGCCGCAGGGTGCACAGCCACGCGCGGCCCTCCCTTGGTCCTTTTATTGGCCGCGCGCCGACGCGTCCCGCGCCGTAATTGGCCAAGCATGAGGCGGTCCGCGTTCACATTGCTCGGGGCTTCCCCGCCGGCTGCGACTCGCGTGGCTCGGGGCTTCCCCAGCACGCGGCGACCCGCGCGTTTGATCCGCGTCGCCCCCTCGGACACAGGCTGCACGTCTCGCCGCATTTCCATACTCGGATGCGCATTCAATTCCCGCCAGGCTTTGTGGCCTCTGTCACAAGGCGACTCACCCTCCTCCGACCTCATGCTACCGCAAAGTGGCTAAAAAAGAAGGTCGCCTCTTTTGATAAAAAAGAAAAAATGCAGGTTATTAATTTCGGTCAACGAAGACCATCTTTGGTTCGTGAATACAAACGCTTTTTTAATATGTCCAACCGACTTAATGTAAGTATGGCCTAGTGAGGCCTCTTATTTTTCTGACTGTACCGCACTTACATGTTTTGGCTGGCTATATGTGTCAGAAAAGCGTTTTCTTTCAAATCTTGAAGTCTCTCAATTAATGATCTGTTGTATAAGATTCTGGTTTGTAACGTGATAAAGGCATAAATATTTAATTATCGATTTATTTTTAGTATTTAATTTACCTTAAGCATCTATTAGCAGAAGCCAGAACAAAATGGCAATCCATTGTTGCAGCCCTATGCGCCACCTTCGGCGTTATAGGAATTAATAAAAAATAAAAATAAGTATGTCTACTTGTCTATACAGAAATAATCAGTAACAAGTTACGTAAAAGAAAATTTGTTTCTTTGACCAGTTGTGCCATTCTTCAGAAGGCTGTGCAGAAAAATATGTCACAAATAAACAGAAGTGAGATAAGAATATTAAAATTAAGAACGAAAACATTAAAAAATTTTAAAAAATTTCACGATAAAAAATTTACATGCTTATACACTGATGAGCCGAAACATTATGACCACCTGCTTAATAGCTTGTTTGTCAACCTTTGGAACGAAATACATCACTGATATTGCGAATCATGGATGCGACAATTTGTTGGTAGGTTTACATAGGTAGGTACTCGGTGATGGGGCCCGATAGGAACCCAGATGAATTCCACAGGATTTACATGAGGCAAGTTTGGTCACCGAGACATCAAAGTGATTTCACTATAATGCTCCTCAAATCACTGTAGCACGGTTTTGGCTCCAAAACACAGACAATTATTCTGCTGAAAAATGACATCGCCATCAGGGAAGATATCAGGCATGAAGGGACGCAGGTGGTTCCCAGCTCTCGGCATATCTTCGATTACGACCATAGGTCCCATGCAATGGCAGGGCATAACACTGCTCCAACCAGCCTGCAACCGTAGCGCGCCGCACGTTTCGAGCCGCCGTTCGCCTCGCTGACAGCGTTTGTGGAGACGGCCATCGACCTAGTGTAGCAAAACCTGATTCGCCCAAAGAGCCGACACGTCTCCGTTGATCAACGATCGAATCCCGATGATCCCGTACCCACTGCCATCGTAAATGATGATGTCTTTGGTTCGACAACTGAACGCATAGGTATCGTCTTAAGCGGAACTCCAAGTTCAACAATGTACAACGATCGGTGTGCTCCGAAACAGTACGAGTAGCACGTAAACATTCCACCGTTTTCGAGACCCTCGTTCAGAAGCTCTGCACAATAATAATCAGCCCTATGTCAAAGTACTTGTCTCAAAGCATTTCCCTATTTTCAGCCCGTGTCTTAGTCAGGGTGATCCCTCATTCGTGTCTGCTCCGCTTACGTAGTTTCATTTCTGGTGATGAGCACGCAACGTCACGAGGCGGCATCCAACGTCACAGTGCGCAGTGGTCACAATGTTTTGACTTACCGATGTAACTATCACATCATTTATATATCACGGTGAAGCAGGGAACTTTGGACACTTTCTTATATCCCACAAAAATTATTCATTGAGCAACACTGGTTATAAGAGGTTTTGAATCTAATATGGAGTCCAAACAAAGGAAATATTAATGACATAAACAATGCAACTAGTAATAGCTACAACAGATAAAAGCGATTTATATTCGCTTTCCAAAAGTAAAAATATAAAGACGGTGGTGGTAACTTTAACGGTAGTGAGTTCTCTGAAGATGACAGTAAGACCCATGGTTTCTGAAGGTGGCATTGGTTCTCTCCCCCTAGCATACTTCTTAACTTGCAGCCAGGCATGCCACAATGTTGCCTTCGAAATTCCAGGCAGGAATACTGCTGAACTGACAACATGTATTACGTGCTCCCACGTGTCGCAGTACGAGAGTACATCCAGGATTATCGAATATTGTTTTGGTGGCCCACGTATTATGCTATGGGGAGGGATAACATTGCATGGGGCTAATGACCACCATATATTCAAACATGGTATAGTCACCGGACAGCGTTATTGTGACACTGTACTCTTTCCCCATGTGTGTCTTTTTAGGGGTGTATTTGGAGGTGACATATTTTTAGGGATGACACTGCGTAGGTGGATGAGCTCTTGGTACGAGCGAATGGACTGGCCTGAGCACTCAACCCACTTAAACAACAGTGAACACGTTGGGGAGTCATATTGCAGCAAGTCCACATGCACGAATAACCATTCAACAGTTGTCCGCCGCGCTTGTAGAGGAATGGAACGCCCTATCACAAGAACCTGTTCCAAACTCGTAGCCAGCTTGATAGCACTTTGCAGAACATGCATTGGTGTCAGTGGTGGTCCGGCGCACTGTTAAGAACCATGTCCTGATTTTTCTTATTTCCATGGGTTCATCACGAATCGTTCTGAGTTCAGTGCAATTATTGTCTTCGAATAAAAGTGTCATTTCTGTCTTTCATTCTCATTTCTTGCAGTTATTTCATGTATTTCTATATTTGGCCACTGTCGTCGTCCCCCGCCCCCACGAACTATGATGGACCTTGCCGATGGTGGGGAGGCGTGCGTGCCTCAGCGACACACACAGCCGTACCGTAGGTGCAACCACAACGGAGGGGTATCTGTTGAGAGGCCAGACAAACGTGTGGTTCCTGTAGAGGGGCAGCAGCTTTTTCAGTAGTTGTAGGGGCAACAGTCTGATGATTGACTGATCTGGCCTCGTAACACTAACCAAAATGGCCTTGCTGTGCTGGTACTGCGAACGGCTGAAAGCAAGGGGAAACTACAGCCGTAACTTTTCCCGGGGGCATGCAGCTTTACTGTACGGTTAAATGATGATGACGTCCTCTTGGGTAAAATATTACGGAGGTAAAGTAGTCCCCCATTCGGATCTCCGGGCTGGGACTACTTAGGGGGACGTTGTTATCAGGAGATAGAAAACTGGAGTTCTACGGATCGGAGCGTGGAATGTCAGATCCCTTAATCGGGCAGGTAGGTTAGAAAATTTAAAAAGGGAAATGGATAGGTTAAAGTTAGATATAGTGGGAATTAGTGAAGTTCGGTGGCAGGAGGAACAAGACTTCTGGTCAGGTGAATACAGGGTTATAAATACAAATCAAATAGTGGTAATGTAGGAGTAGGTTTAATAATGAATAGGAAAATAGGAATGCGGGTAAACTACTACAAACAGCGTATTGAACACATTATTGTGGCCAAGATAGATACGAAGCCCACGCCTACCACAGTAGTATATGTTTATATGCCAACTAACTCCGCAAATGACGAAGAGATTGATGAAATGAATGATGAGATAAAAGAAATTATTCAGATAGTGAAGGGAGACGAAAACTTAATAGTCATGGGTGACTGGAACTCGATAGTGGGAAAAGGAAGAGAAGGAAACGTAGTAAGTGAATAAGGAATGAGAGTAAGGAATGAAAGAGGAAGCCACATTGTAGAATTTTGCACAGAGCATAACTTGGTTCAACAATCATAAAAGAAGGTTGTATACATGCAAGAAGCCTGCAGATACTGGCAGGTCTCAGATAGATTATGTAATGGTAAGACAGAGATTCAGGAACCAGGTTTTAAATTGTAAGACATTTCCAGGGGCAGATGTGGACTCTGACCACAATCTATTGGTTATGAGCTGTAGATTAAAACTGAAGAAATTTAAAAAAGGTGGGAATTTAAGGAGATGGGACCCGGATAAACTGAAAGAGCCAGAGGTTGTAGAAAGCTTCAGGGAGAGCATTAGGGAACGATTGACGAGAATGGGGGAAAGAAATACAGAAGAAGAAGAATGGGTAGCTTTGAGAGATGAAATAGTGAAGTTAGCAGAGGATCAAGTAGGTAAAAAGACGAGGGCTAATACAAATCCTTGGGTAACAGAAGAGATATTGAATTTAATTGATGAAAGGAGAAAATATAAAAATGTAGTAAATGAAGCAGGCAAAAAGGAATACAAACGTTTCAAAAACAAGATCAACAGGAAGTGCAAAATGGCTAAGCACGGATGGCTAGAGGACAAATGTAAGAATGTAGAGGCGTATATCACTAGCGGTGAGACAGATACTGCCTACAGGAAAATTAAAAAGATCTTTGGAGAAAAGAGAACCACTTGCATGAATATCAAGAGCTCAGATGGAAACCCAGTACTAAGCAAAGAAGGGAAAGCAGAAAGGTGGAAGGAGTATATAGAGGGTCCATACAAGGGCGATGTTCTTGAGGACAATATTATGTAAATGGAAGAGAATGTAGATAAAGATGAAATAGGTGATATGATACTGCGTGAAGAGTTTGACAGAGCACTGAAAGACCTAAGTCGAAACAAGGCCCCGGGAGTGGACAACATTCCATTAGAACTACTGACAGCCTTGGAAGGGCCAGGCCTAACAAAACTCTACTATCTAGTGAGCAAGATGTATGAGACAGACCAAACACCCTCAGACTTCAAGAAGAATATAATAATTATAATCCCAAAGAAAGCAGATGTGAAAATTACCGAACTACCAGTTTAATAAGCCACGGCTGCAAAATACTAACACGAATTCTGTACAGACGAATGGAAAAACTGATAGAAGCCGACCTCGGGGAAGATCAATTTGGATTCCGTAGAAATGTTGTAACACGTGAGGCAATACTGACCTTAGGACTTATCTTAGAAAATAGATTAAGTAAAGGCAAACCTACGTTTGTAGAAATTGTAGACTTAGAGAAAGCTTTTGACAATGTTGAATGGAATACTCTCTTTCAAATTCTGTAGGGGGCGAATGGTTATTTACAATTTGTACAGAAACCAGATGGCATTTATGAGAGTCGAGGGGCATGAAAGGGATGCAGTGGTTGGGAAGGGAGTGAGACAGGGTTGTAGCCTATCCCCGATGTTATTAAATCCGTATATTGAGCAAGCAGTAAAGGAAACAAAAGAAAAATTCGGAATAGGAATTAAAATCCATGGAGAAGAAATAAAAACTTTGAGGTTCGCCGATGACATTGTAATTCTGTCAGAGACAGCAAAGGGTTGAAGCCTATCCCCGATGTTATTAAATCCGTATATTGAGCAAGCAGTAAAGGAAACAAAAGAAAAATTCGGAATAGGAATTAAAATCCATGGAGAAGAAATAAAAACTTTGAGGTTCGCCGATGACATTGTAATTCTGTCAGAGACAGCAAAGGGTTGTAGCCTATCCCCGATGTTATTAAATCCGTATATTGAGCAAGCAGTAAAGGAAACAAAAGAAAAATTCGGAATAGGAATTAAAATCCATGGAGAAGAAATAAAAACTTTGAGGTTCGCCGATGACATTGTAATTCTGTCAGAGACAGCAAAGGACCTGGGAGAGCAGCTGAACGGAATGGACAGTGTCTTGAAAGGAGGATATAAGATGAACATCAACAAAAGCAAAACGGGGATAATGGAATTGGTCGAATTAAATCGGGTGGCGCTGCGGGAATAAGATTAGGAAATGAGACGCTTAAAGTAGTAAATGAGTTTTGCTATTTGGGGAGCAAAGTAACTAATGATGGTCGAAGTAGAGAGGATATAAAATGTAGACTGGCAATGGCAAGGAAAGCGTCTCTGAAGAAGAGAAATTGTTAACAGCGAGAATAGATTTAAGTGTCAGGAAGTCGTTCCTGAATGTATTTGTGTGGAGTGTAGCCATGTATGGAAGTGAAACATGGACGATAAATAGTTTGGACAAGAAGAGAATAGAAGCTTTCGAAATGTGGTGCTACAGAAGAATGCTGAAGATTAGATGGATAGATCACATAACTAATGAGGAGGTATTGAATAGAACTGGAGAGAAGAGAAATTTGTGGCACAACTTGACTAGAAGAAGGGATCGGTTGGTAGGGCATATTGTGAGGCACAAAGGGATCACCAATTTAGTATTGGAGGGAAGCGTGGAGGGTAAAAATCTTAGAGGTAGACGAAGAGATGAATACACTGAACAGATTCAGAAGGATGTAGGTTGCAGCAGGTACTGGGAGATGAAGAAGCTTGCACAGGATTTGTACTTGTCTTTTAGATAAAGGCTTTAGAGTGAATAGGGGTCTTCGACTACAAATCAAAAAGCCTTCGGTCCCTGATTCGAAACCCGACGAAAGTATCTTTGCGGACAGTGCGGCAAAATTTGGCTTTAAAGGGCTATGGCAGCAGACGACCGACGCGAGTGCCTTTGCTAACAGTACGACATTGCCTGCAATGTCTGGGCTCGTGACCACACTGGATGAATTGTAGATGTCTGGAAAACCGTGGCTTGGTCAGATGAGTCCCGATTTCAGTTGGTAAGAGCTGAAGTAGGATTCCAATGTGATGCAGAACCCACGAACTCATGGACCCAAGGTGTCAACAAGACGCTTTGCATACTGATGTTTTTCGAGTCATCAGTCCTCTGGCTGGTTTGATGCGGCACGCCACGAATTCCTTTCCTGTGCCAACGACTTCATCACAGAATAGCACTTGCAACCTACGTCCTCGGTTGTTTGCTGGATGTATTCAAATCTTTGTTTTTCTCTACAAAACGGAGCAGTCAGTCGCGGACAAGAGCTATAATTTAGGAACAAACGATCTACCCATTGGAAACTCTCACCACATTGCGTCATCTTCCCACTGCTGCCTTCTCAACTGCTCTAAGAAAAGCTTTTTGTAGATAAATGTGATGGTTTTGAAGCCAGATATGTAACTGTCTGACGAGAAGTCCTTGTCTTCTTTCGATTTAATTTCACTGACCCCCATTTTATCTAGATTGAGTCCTTATATTTCCATTTTCAGCATTTATTGCTTTCCTCTCAAGCTCTTCTTTTCTGACATTTCACGACCCGACTTGTCGAACGTAACCCTCTCATTGGTTATTCGATCTCTTTCTCATGGTTTCGTGACTCTTATCAGTCCACTCCCGAACATCCGAATGGGGGCTAGTCCGGAATCTTTTGCCTATGGGCGGGTCACACTTTTTCAGTTACTGGCCACATGTCCTGTGGATACACATTGTGTGTCTTTAATGCAGTGGTTTCCATTGCCTTCTGCATCCTATGTCTTTGATCACTGCTGATTATTCCGCCTTTTAGGGTCAGTTTTCCACCCCAAGTGCAAGACTGTGTCCCGAACCCCTGTCCACTCCTCCGGCCGCTTTGCAATGACATCTTATGCCAGAAGTCTTCGGCGACCACAGCTGATGACTTTTATTCAAAATATAAGCAACGTCTAAGTTCAAGCACTGCGCTAAGGACGTTTTGGTTAGTAGTCAAAGACGCCACCCCTATATTATGGATACCCCATACAATTGCCAGAGCCTCAAATCAAGACACTGAAAAACTGCTTTCTCATGTCTTGAGCACCCAGTTCAAAAAAGCAATAATATTCCGTCTCACCAGTTCAACTATCTTAAATCGTTCAAATAACTCAGCACCAAGACAAGTAATAGAACTATCAGATTAGACAAAATCTTTACTTAAGTCTGCGTTTTAAAGGGACAAGTACCACCAGAAATCCTATTTTTACACCCTCGTATTCTGTGTGTGCTTTGCCAGCCCAGTCACAAGGAGTTTTCCTACCTGCCAAAGCACACAAAGGAGATGTAGTCAGAACAGTCAAATTGCAGTAAGCAATGTCATTATAGGTGGATCAGAAGAAAACCGGAAACTAAGTTCACCTAGTTAGCCAATCTAATAATTCCAAGATTTCCACACCTTCCCTAATTTGCAAATATTCGCACTGATCAGGAAATTGTGTAGGGTACAATTACAAAATCCTGTTGTGGTTGGGCAACTTCAAAGTAATGTCGATACATATCTAGCCTTATGCCTGTTAGGTTTCTTGTTGGCATTAAGTTTTGAATTGATGATGCTTATGCTTCAATTGGCAATACCCGACTCGTATGTCATATCCGTGTTGTACACATGTACTCGATGGTCAGAAGATGATGGGGTTACTCCAAATCGTGTCGTGGCAAGAAACAGTAAAACAATTCACAAAAAGTAGATACTTTTGAGCAACTTTACAGCGTTTATAGAGTCTATTTCATAACTTCTGTGATAATGGTTGCATTCCTCTTTAAGGATTTTCAGTCCACTTTGTATTCTGCAGTAGTTCTAATCTCAAGCCATAATACAACTTCCTTGTTTTCTCAAAAATCCGACTGCGAGAAAGAAAACAAAATAGCAATATTCTGTCACTGCCAGCCCCGGTCTTCCTCTCCAGTTTTTACCTTCTACAAAATGGCTGGTTCAAATGGCTCTGAGCACTATGGGACTTAACATCTCAGGTCATCAGTCCCCTAGAACTTAGAACTACTTAGACCTAACTAACCTAAGAACATCACACACATCCATGCCCGAGGCAAGATTCGAACCTGCGACCGTAGCAGCAGTGTGGTTCCGGACTGAAGCACCTAGAACCGCTCGGTCACCGCAGCTGGCAATGACAGAATAAAACAAATGATCCTGAATAAAGTTCCTGAATAAACGCGCGCTTAGAGCCAAAGCGCCCCTAACATGGGGATCATAAGCAGACGTCTGTCAAAATCTTGCACTTGGTCTGTCACAACTGAAGGTTAAACAGAAAACTGTCTTCTTTGCTGCGTACTAAGACAGATTGCCGGTCTGCACTTGATAACTGCCAAGCAGAAGGTCTCCTGTCCGCTTCCAGTGCAGCTGGCAGTCAGACATGGATATGCCCGCTAATCTTGTAAAGCAGTAAGACTGAACTCGGAAAAATATAATGATGCCAGACTTCGGTGCTGGAAATTATGAAACTTTGCATTTCTCTTCTTACTATCATTTCTTGCATGTCTCCGCCAATCACAGGACGGAGCACAGTGCAGAAAGCCAGTATTACAAAACGAGAAAATTTTTTGTGCAATCCCACATGTTACATTTTTATGCTTCCCAGGGAAGCATCTCCTACGGTTCCTCTGACACCGTGGCATTTAAGTCAATTAGAATTTCTCTTTCTTCACGTTGCTAAAGGCACTGCGTTCGCATGCTCAGTTAGAGTTTCTTTAAAAAGAACTGAACTGAAGAGCAATGGTAGGGGAGGAACCGTATTGTCCCTCGGACAAAATTCTAATATTTGAACTTCCAAGAGAGCCAAGTCCCAGCGTGGGGGTGGGCAATGCAATTCCCACCCTGCAGTGCAGTAAAACAGTGGTGAGAAATCTTGTTCCAAGTTTCCGCAGACCTGAAGAGCATTGTGTACTTCAGAGGCAAAAACTACTTTCTGCATCCGACCTCCATCGAATCCATAGAGTCTGTCGCAGTGTGCAGTGCTGTCCGTGTGACACCCTCGCCTCACTTGCAGTTGCAAAGATATTTATCTAGAGATCGAGGGCTTGTCACTGTTGGCCGCCTCGTGCGAACCTGCCCTCTCGCTCAGACCCGACAGAGTCTGCTTTGCTATGAGGCAAACTCATTGCAACTAAGAGCTCAACGATGGTCATAAAAGGTAGTATTGAATTAAAGAATCAAGAGAATAAGAAATAGAATATAGATGCGAACTCATTGACTACTAATACTAGTAACACAGCAAATTTACTTAATCTCTCGATTAGGAAGGAGAACGTTCAGGGAGAGAGCGGAATACAGCAGTATAAGTTACTAAGAAATAAGTAGGAAGTGAAGGGAGTCAAGGCGAAACATGTGCAGGACGCGTGAAGAAATCGAAAATGGAATGGTCGTCGGAAGGACTGATTCAGCATATAGAAAGCTCCAAACAACCTTTACTGAAGTGAAAAGCAGGAGCTATGGGAACTCCACTGTTAAGAGCAGAGCAAAGAACAGACAGGTGAAAAGAGTACGTTGAAGGCCTCTGTGATGGGTAAGAATTTTCTGGTGACTGTAGAAGAAATGGGAATTCGATATGGCGTATCTGTATTAGAACCGTAGTAAAATTCTGAAAGACTTGCGATCATATAAAGCAGCTGGGAAAGATAACATTCCTTTGTAATCTCTTAAAATATTGGAGAAAGCGTAGAATTTATGATGCTGATAAGTAGATGAACAAATTTTGCTAGTACGGAAGCAGAATAACACAAGACCGATGAAACTAGGAGGACGTAAAAACAGACTAGTACAGGCATAGAGGACATTTCCAGCCAAGAAAAATCTACTATTATCAAACATAGGCCTTAATTTGAGAATGAAATTACTACAGACAATCCTGTTGGAGGAACATCCGCAACTGAGCATTATACCAAAGGTTGAAAGTACCACAACAGTTGCTCTGCGCTCGTAGGTAGCACACCGCGCCTCGTACAAGTCCACAGCGACGCTCGGGGGTCACAGCACCAAGTTACGACACCTGAAGATGAGCATATAAGAGTGCGAAACCAGTCGTGTTATAATAAAAGAACTTTACAATTGTAGCGGTATTTTCAACCTCTGGAATGAAATTTCTGTGAATGATGGAGCTGTAGAGAGTAAAAGCTGTAGGAGAAGACAGATATTGGAACATATCCAACAGATAATTGAGGACGTAGGGTGCGAGTGCAACGATTAAGAGGTTAGCACAAGAGAGGAATTCGTAGAGGGCAGTATCAAATCATTCAGAAAACTGACGATTAAAAATACCGTCACTAGAAGAATTGTCCATTTATCTCTAATCCTCTTGTATAGTATCCCTACCGAGTCACCGAGTCACGTGACTGCAATGCCACCAACCAGGATTCACTCTTGGCGCGTCGGTCAGAGAGAGACAGACAGACACACACACACACACACACACACACACACACAGAGAGAGAGAGAGAGAGAGAGAGAGAGAGAGAGAGACAGTCACCTACGAGTAATTAGCGGCATTTTCTCTGGTGTTTTGGCAAATATATGCAACTCAGTTTTTGCAATGTGTAGGTGGCGTCGACCCAAACAAATACTGCTCACCATATATTTCATACGATTGAAGGCGTCGATTTGTTTCCCGTTACAAAAACAAAACCAAAAATTGTATTTTAAGTGTAATTTTACGTGCCTATTCGATTGAGCCGTCCCAAATTAGTCTAATGCGACAGTCATTTTATCGATACGTACTGAAAGGAGCAGTGGGACAATAAACCACGAGGAATAAGAAGTACCCCAGCAGCTGGCGCATGACGGTAGCAGGCAGCGGTGGCGGGGGGGGGGGGGGGGCGTCAGCGTTGTGAAAAATGTGTACGTCTGCAGGGCGATTACGTCGATTCGGACTACAGAGAAGGAGCTGTGTGAGTATCAAGAGATCAGATGGGAAGCCAGCAGTAAGCAAAGAAGAGAAAGGTGGAAGGAGTAGAAAGGTGGATGGAGTATGTACAGGGTGTTTCACAATTCTTAATACAGAATTCTAGGGATTGTAAATAAGGAATAAATGTATCGTTTAAATGTAAATCAAGTTCGAAGATCGAATCACTTTCAGGTCAATTCCCATTGTGACAATTTACGTGTGTAGAAGTGTCAGCACTGTTTTGCGCATTGCCTTACACCAAACATTTTCAAAAATCTTTTCCCTTTCTCCCATTTTAAAAAGAGGATTTACTAACGATTATAGTAATGTCTGTGGAAAAGGACAGCACGTGAAGACGCATCAGCGCAGGTGACTGAGTAGACCTAGACGGGTTGACAAGATCGAAGAATTGAGATGGCGGTTGCTTTATTGAAGAGAGTATTTGGTTTTAATTTTGTTGGTTGCAAAAAGGTTGTATGTTACTGTTCGAACGTGGCACTGGTAAAATATGCCACTTAAACAGTATGTCAGTCGTCACATTTCTTTCTCAACAGCCTTATGACTGATTTCATGCGGTCCTCCTCTAATTCCTCTCCTGTGCCAACTACTTCAACTCGGAGAAGCACTTTCAACCAACTTTCTCAATTAGTTGTTGAGTGTGGTGCAATCTCTGTTTTCCCCTACAGTTTTTATCCGCAACAGCTTCTTCAAATAACATTAGCGTAAATTCTTGGCATCTTGCATTATCATCCTGCCAATTGTTCTTGTCGACGTTTCCTCATCTCAAACTCTTCTGTCCTCTTCCGGTTTCTCCATAGTCATGATCCATTTCGATGCACCCCTATTCCTCATAACTGATGGTTTTCTTCTATTTGCTTTTGATCGATAGTTGTGGTTATTAGATTGTTCATTATAGTTCAGCAAGTCCTGTAATTCAGCCTCACTTTCGTCAGGAATATGATCAGGGAATCTTACCACTGGTATCCCTTCACCATTAATTTTAATACTGCTCCTGAACTTTTTTTATATTTACGTCATTACTTCTTGGACGCATAGGTTCATTGGTGGGGGCGAACGACTACATACCTTTTTGTATACGCTTCAAATCCTAGTGCTTTGTTATTGGCCTTCCATTATAATTTGTTTTCTCTCTTTCTTCTTCTACTTCTCGTATATTAAGTAAATTTAAGGAGGATGGGGGGAAAAGAAAAGCAACTAATGATATCAGCTGTATCGGGACATCGTGCGGAATCTGTAGTGACAAGTGAAAATGTGTGCTGGACCAGGACTCGAACCTGTGATCTCCTGAATGAGATTTTCACTCTGCAGCGGAGTATGCGCTGATATGAAACTTCCTGGCAGATTAAAACTTTGTGCCGGACCGAGACTCGAACTCGGGACCTTTGCCTTTCACGAGCAAGTGCTCTACCAACTGACCTACCCAAGCACGACTCACTCCCCGTCCTCACAGCTGAACTTCTGCCAGTACCTCGTCTCCTACCTTCCAAACTTTACAGAAGTTCTCCTGCGAACACAGTTTCAATCTTCCAAGAAGTTTCTGTGATCTCCTGTTTGCTAGGCAGTTCCGTTAAGCACCTCGCCACCTGGATGCAGCGTTTATCACAAATGCACAAACTATCACGGCACACTCCGTGGCCGACTCACACTTTCACCTAGCGCCACCTATCCCCAGCCCCCACCCACATCCTCCATGTTCACTAATTTTACGAGGTATATTCGGAAAGTAATTTCCAATCGGTGAAGAAATGGAAACCACTGTGAAAATGTAATAAAGTTTTGCATGTATGTGTTTGACAGTGTATCAAGTATGCCTGTCGGTTACATCACTTCGCTCTTTTCAGTTCTGAGCTCATGGTGAGCGCATAAAGACGCGTAGGAAATAGTGTTTCCCGCCAAGTATGAGGTTCTGGTGGGAGATTTCGCCTGATGTTATGCAGCCTACGTTACAGAACTGCCATACGGTTCCTACTTTGTGACGATTCTCGGTCGCAATTTGTAGGGGCAATGAAAATGCTACTGCAGCATTTTCGGTGGGAAGTGTTTGATAATCCGCACTACAGCCCATAATTGGCTCCCTCTGAGTTTCATCTCTGCTCACATTAATTACTGGCTATGAAGACAACATTTTCACAGACAACGAGCTATAGATGAGCGTAGAGAACTGGCGGGAAGCACAGGCGGCTGCCTTCTATGAGGGTGTAACAGATGTCTTAAGTCGGAGTGTTGACTATGTAGAGCAGTGGCTGGAAGCTGTAGCTAACTGTTGCAGATAAAATATTTCCGATTTTCAAAGTGGTTTCCATTTCACGATCAATCGGCACTTACTTTCCGAGTAGCCGTAGTATATTCCCGCAGGAGGTCGAACGTAATTGCGCATCCGCACTGAAGCTTGTGGATTCATTGCCCATCGAGGGGAATCAGTTACATGAATGCGTAGTGTCTGTTCTTTCGAAGAATTTCAGTCTTGCACAGTTTACATGTACTATCAATTTGTACTATAATGGATATTGCAGGCGGACAGCAGGGAAGTGAACATCCATCTGGGACAGATCAAAGTATTTTATCTTGCACAATTATTTATCTTGGCAAATTTATCGCAAGTGGAGGATTAGAGCGGCTCTTTTATCAAAGGAGCCTAGAGATCTGGAGCAGCGCGCAGAATCGGCGATGGGAAGGCCATCTCCCGATAAGCGGGGACTGATTAAACAAATGAAAGAGGAGGGGGCGATGTAGTATCGGCAGACGACGCTGCGGGGTGGATCTGCGCACGCGCCGCGAATCATTACAACTGCTAATGGGAGACACCGGAGGGGCGCAGTCCTCTGGGTGGGGTGAGGAGGGGGTGGCCATTGTCGCCCCGTGAGCAGTGGCTCCCCGGGGGCCGGAATCACATCAAACTTGCATACAGCCCGCCGCCCAAGGGCGCCGAGACTAAATAAAACATCGCCTAGCGGTCGCCTTTGAAATATGACGCGCATTAAACTTCATGGTCTCATTAATACAGCCTCCTTGGCGCGCAGCAAACAAAGACTGGACGGCGCCCAAAATATTTGGATTACGCGGTCAGACTGTATTGGCTTCATGATCCGCCTCGGGTAGGGTTTGTGTGGAGAGTAAATCCCACTGAATTGATGATATCAGTTTATCAGCTGTTGCAGTTTACCGTTCACACCCGTAGTTGATCAGTGGAGTTTTCGTTTAGTTTATATTAAAAATGAAGAAATTCCTCCAGCTGTATTTAAGGTGTCGATTTTATTTTGGCCATTAGTTTCAACGTTGTAAGAACGTCATCTTCAGGCCCATACACTTGTTGACGTCAACTGCCTGCGGCTGATACTAGAAGTCGGTGGTGAGATACGGACGTGCTCCATGTGGAAGTTGGTTAGTCGAGTTACCCACCACTGACTTGCTTGAGTATCAGCCGCATGCAGTTGACGTCAACAAGTGTATGGACCTGTAGATGACGTTGTTTTTTTTTTTTTTTTTTTTTGTCATCGGTCTACTGGCTGGCTTGATGCGGCCCGCCGCGAATTCCTTTCCTGTGCTAACCTCTTCATCTCAGAGTAGCACTTGCAACCTACGTCCTCAATTATTTGCTTGACGTATTCCAATCTCTGCCTTCCTCTACAGTTTTTGCCCTCTACAGCTCCCTCTAGTACCATGGAAGTTATTCCCTCATGTCTTAGCAGATGTCCTATCATCCTGTCCCTTCTCCTTATCAGTGTTTTCCACATATTCCTTTCTTCTCCGATTCTGCATAGAACCTCCTCATTCCTTACCTTATCAGTCCACCTAATTTTCAACATTCGTCTATAGCACCACATCTCAAATGCTTCGATTCTCTTCTGTTCCGGTTTTCCCACAGTCCATGTTTCACTACCATACAATGCCGTACTCCAGACGTACATCTTCAGAAATTTCTTCCTCAAATTAGGCCGGTATTTGATATTAGTAGACTTCTCTTGGCCAGAAATGCATTCTTTGCCATAGCGAGTCTGCTTTTGATGTCCTCCTTGCTCCGTCCGTCATTGGTTATTTTACTGCCTAGGTAGCAGAATTCCTTAACTTCACTGACTTCGTGACCATCAATCCTGATGTTAAGTTTCTCGCTGTTCTCATTTCTACTACTTCTCATTACCTTCGTCTTCCTCCGATTTACTCTCAAACCATACTGTGTACTCATTAGACTGTTCATTACGTTCAGCAGATCATTTAATTCTTCTTCACTTTCACTCAGGATAGCAATGTCATCAGCGAATCGTATCATTGATATCCTTTCACCTTGTATTTTAATTCCACTCCTGAACCTTTCTTTTATTTCCATCATTGCTTCCTCGATGTACAGATTGAAGAGTAGGGGCGAAAGGCTACAGCCATGTCTTAGACCCTTCTTAATACGAGCACTTCGTTCTTGATCGTCCAATCTTATTATTCCCTCTTGGTTGTTGTACACATTGTATATGACCCGTCTCTCCCTATAGCTTACCCCTACTTTTTTCAGAATCTCGAACAGCTTGCACCATATTATATTGTCGAACGCTTTTTCCAGGTCTACAAATCCTTTGAAAGTGTCCTGATTTTTCTTTAGCCTTGCTTCCATTATTAGCCGTAACGTCACAATTGCCTCGCTCGTCCCTTTACTTTTCCTAAAGCCAAACTGATCGTCACCTAGCGCATCCTCAATTTTCTTTTCCATTCTTCTGTATACTATTCTTGTAAGCAACATGGACGCATGAGCTGTTAAGCTGATTGTGCGATAATTCTCGCACTTGTCAGCTCTTTCCGTCTTCGGAACTGTGTGGATGATGCTTTTCCGAAAGTCACATGGTATATCGCCAGACTCATATATTCTACACACCAACGTGAATAGTCGTTTTGTTGCCACTTCCCCCAATGATTTTAGAAGTTCTGATGGAATGTTATCTATCCCTTCTGCCTTATTTGACCGTAAGTCCTCCAAAGCTCTTTTAAATTTCGATTCTAATACTGACTCCCCTATATCTTCTAAATCGACTCCTGTTTCTTCTTCTATCACATCAGACAAATCTTCACCCTCATAGAGGCTTTCAATGTATTCTTTCCACCTATCTGCTCTCTCCTCTGCATTTAACAGTGGAATTCCCGTTGCACTCTTAATGTTATCACCGTTGTTTTTAATGTCACCAAAGGTTGTTCTGACTTTCCTGTATGCTGAGTCTGTCCTTCCGACAATCATATCTTTTTCGATGTCTTCACATTTTTCCTGCAGCCACTTCGTCTTAGCTTCCCTGCACTTCCTATTTATTTCATTCCTCAGCGACTTGTATTTCTGTATTCCTGATTTTCCCGGAACATGTTTGTACTTCCTCCTTTCACCAATCAACTGAAGTATTTCTTCTGTTACCCATGGTTCCTTCGCAGCTACCTTATTTGTACCTATGTTTTCCTTCCCAACTTCTGTGATGGCTCTTTTTAGAGATGTCCATTCCTCTTCAACTGTACTGCCCACTGCGCTATTCCTTATTGCTGTATCTATAGCGTTAGAGAACTTCAAACGTATCTCGTCATTCCTTAGTACTTCCGTATCCCACTTCCTTGCGTATTGATTCTTCCTGACTAATGTCTTGAACTTCAGCCTACTCGTCATCACTACTATATTGTGATCTGAGTCTATATCTGCTCCTGGGTACACCTTACAGTCCAGTATCAGATTTCGGAATCTCTGTCTGACCATGATGTAATCTAATTGAAATCTTCCCGTATCTCCCGGCCTTTTCCAAGTATACCTCCTCCTCTTGTGATTCTTGAACAGGGTATTCGCTATTACTAGCTGAAACTTGTTACAGAACTCAATTAGTCTTTCTCCTCTTTCATTCCTTGTCCCAAGCCCATATTCTCCTGTAACCTTTCCTTCTACTCCTTCCCCTACAACTGCATTCCTGTCGCCCATGACTATTAGATTTTCATCCCCCTTTACATACTGCATTATCCTTTCAATATCCTCATACACTTTCTCTATCTGTTCATCTTCAGCTTGCGACGTCGGCATGTGTACCTGAACTATCGCTGTCGGTGTTGGTCTCCTGTCGATTCTGATTAGAACAACCCGGTCACTGAACTGTTCACAGTAACACACCCTCTGCCCTACCTTCCTGTTCATAACGAATCCTACACCTGCTGACCAGAAATCCCTGTCCCCCTTCCACTTCACTTCACTGACCCCTACTATATCTAGATTGAGCCTTTGCATTTCCCATTTCAGATTTTCTAGTTTCCCTACCACGTTCAAGCTTCTGACATTCCACGCCCCGACTCGTAGAACGTTATCCTTATTCAATCTTTTTCTCATGGTAACCTCCCCCTTGACAGTCCCCTCCCGGAGATCCGAATGGGGGACTATTCCGGGATCTTTTGCCAATGGAGAGATCATCATGACACTTCTTCAATTACAGGCCACATGTCCTGTGGATACACGTTACGTGTCTTTAATGCAGTGGTTTCCATTGCCTTCTGCATCCTCATGTCGTTGATCATTGCTGATTCTTCCGCCTCTAGGGGCAATTTCCCACCCCTAGGACAAGAGAGTGCCCTGAACCTCTATCCACTCCTCCGCCCTCTTTGACAAGGCCGTTGGCAGAATGAGGCTGGCTTCTTATGCCGGAAGTCTTCGGCCGCCAATGCTGATTATTTATCAAAATTTGGGCAGTGGCGGGGATCGAACCCGGGACCAAAGACGTTTTGATTATGAATCAAAGACGCTACCCCTAGACCACGGGTACATCGTTGAAACTAGTTACCAAAATAAAATCGACACCTTAAATACAGCTGGAAGAATTTCTTCATTTTCAATATAGATTTATACCAGCTGACGTCCCACTGTCCTTCATTTCAACTATGGATGTACGAAGATTTTCGTTTAGTTTCTGCAATCAAACAAGATCAGTTGGTTGTCGATGCAGCTTCTTGCAACCCGGTTTCATACTTCTTATCCTGCTGCTATGACGGACATGAGGGCACGCTGGGTCCGTAGTACTGATGAACTTCAGGACCCCCTCCCCTATTAAGCAATGTATGCTCATACGTTTTTGAACATGCAAGGGTAAATAATGTTTCAATATGGCTTGCAGCGAAATTCTCACCTCCTCCCACATCACCATACCATGCACCTTCCTAATCGTTGGCGCCAATATGTCGCTAACAGCGAGCAGGAACATTCGTTTCCCGTTTATTTGTGCGATTTTCAAATGTGTGACCAATGGACCATCTTGTGACGTGTGAGGTTCGTAATATAATACCGTTCCAGAACGTAAAAAACATTAGCGCTCTCGAAATTTGCAAGACAGCCAACAGAAAGTTATGGAAATGTGATGAATCAAGCCTCAGTTCGATAATGGTGCGTCATGTTCAACGGTGGAGGAACGAGTATTTGTGATGAAGAACGATCAGACCGACCTTTGGTTGTGACTGACGAATATAAATAAAGGATTTAGGGAAAAATTTCAAATCAACTTTTTGCCAATGGGAGAGACCATAACTCTATAAATGTAGTGCCCTACCCTCATTTCCTTCACGGACTACATTGCATTGGTGACTTGTTCTTTTTACTAATTTCCCAGCAATACTGTGCTTCTTCAATATGATGCTCGTACACATACTGCAGCGTTGACGAAGAATTTGCTTCGGCATTTAAGTGGAGATTTTCTGAACATTTGTTTTATAGCCCTGACTTGGCCCTTATAGATTATAATCTTTTTCTAGAACTGAAGGAACTTTCTCTTTGGTGAGGGTAGTGAGGCGGAAATGAGCAAGAAATAAAAGACGCGAGTGATGTAGAATGAGGCTCGTTCTATTCTACTTTCATATATCTGACGGTAACGACAAATAACTTTTTATTTCGCTCACTTAAGAACTAACAGAAGCTGTCCCCTTTGATTTTTGAAACCTTTTCCAACAAACATTGTAAACATCAGACCACAGTCAATTCTTAATATCTCTATTCGCATTGCGTGGAAAACCACGGTTTAGACAAGTTCGTAGTTATATGTAGTGAAACGTCCCCTTAGAAATATTATACAAGACTGTGCTTAAACTGACACACAATATTCTTTAGCGCAACGCAATCCGACTTTCAATAATCCCTACAAAAGAATGGCCCTGACTAACATTAACCTATACCTTTCACAAATCACTTATCTCACAAAAATCTTCGTTACTCGAACTACTGCAATACAGCAAGCGCCACTACTGCCAGCTAAATAAAAGATTCAAACTACGGAAGGCACTAACTACTGATAGGCATAGTTAGCAAATGAAAGATTTTAATAGAGAACAAACAATGTATTTACCTTAATAGTCATAATATATATAGCAGTTCATGACATCCAGTCTTACAAATTTCAAAACTCCGCCATCTCTCTCCCCACATCCACCACTGCTGGCGGCTCACCTCCAACTGCACAACGCTACGCGCTGTTCACATCCAGCTGCCCAACACTACAATGGCAGACAACAATGCAAACTAGCCACAGACTGCACACAGCACAGCCAGTGATTTTCTTACAGAGCGCTACGTGGCATTACCAATAAAAAAACCTATACAGCCTACTTACATAGCCCCCATGCTACCCACAAAAAAATTTACAAATTGTTTTGGGCAGTGGCCAATACAGATTTGAAATTTTTTTTTCATAATTACAATAACAAAGAAATCAAATGCACACATTTATTGATACAATGTTGGTCAAAAGCTAAAATTTTCTCACAGTCCGTAAAGACAGTCCTGATCATTCATCACAGAAAATTGCAGTGTTTTTTTTTTTTTTTTTCAAAGTCTGAGCACTAAAAGAAAATGCACACAGAAGTAGTGGATTTTCATGCAGTCTTGAAGAAGTAGTGTTGTCCTTCCAACGGAAAGACAGTGCTGACTCTTGACATGCAGACAGTTAATGACCACAACAGAGCAAACCCACCGCAGAGTCAGTCGAAATTTTGAAGCATATTGGTAGGTAGGTCATCACAGAGTAGACCCACTGCAGTCCTGGTAGAGATTACGGTATTGGTGGGCCATCAAAGATGCAGACCCACTATAGTCCTTGTAGAGATAATGGTATTGGTGGGCCATCAAAGATGCAGACCCACTGTAGTCCTTGTAGAGACGGCCAGCAGCAATCTGTTGCAACTGTGCAGGTGCACAATCACCATCGAGGAGTCTTGCAGACAATATAGCAAGTCCATAAACCACCACTTGTGCACTCAGAAAGTTTTTGGAATCGTCCTTAGAACCAGCAATGCTGTTATCCAGTCCCTTGCTGAATTATCAACACACGTGCGAACACTAACTATGAGCAACAGAAATGTGTGCAGTGAAATGAATGCTTACAAGTTACTTAATTTGGTGAACTGGTGTCAATTACAATATTATAACATGAGAATACAATAACAAAAGTACAAAATACATCATTAAAGAACATAACAATACAGATAACATTTGTAGTAATACAGGCTTTACAAAAGAATAGAAATATACATATACATCAGTGTTACAGGAATTATGGTATAAGTACATACATAAAAGATCAGAATATCTTTCGAAACATCGACTTCACACATGAGCATTAAAACAAAACAGAACAAATAATGTTTAAACATCATTACAAAGCGAATAACATATTATCAGAAAAATTCTACAACATAACTCTTATTAGCTAAACACATTGAGACAGGAAAAACACAAATTCACATAGTGTAATAACACAAAAATACAGGACAGGTTTTGTTTTCAGTGTGACATTTGGTACTGCAGTCCACTCCAAAACTTCATTCCATATATCTTTCCTCTTATTTCAACATTTGTTTCGACCAAAAACATTCTACCCAAGCTTTCTGTATTTATATGTTCACACATTTCTTACCTCATTATTTATTTTCCATTACCTTACCTCCCCCCATGAACCATGGACCTTGCCGTTGGTGGGGGGCTTGCGTGCCTCAGCGATACAGATAGCCGTACCGTAGGTGGAACCACAATGGAGGGGTATCTGTTGAGAGGCCAGACAAACGTGTCGTTCCTGAAGAGGTGCAGCAGCCTTTTCAGTAGTTGCAAGGGCAACAGTCTGGATGATTGACTGATCTGGCCTTGTAACAATAACCAAAACAGCCTGGCTGTGCTGGTACTGCGAACAGCTGAAGGCAAGGGGAAACTACGGCCGTAATTTTTCCTGAGGGCATGCAGCTTTACTGTATGATTAAATGATGATGGCGTCCTCTTTGGTAAAATATTCCGGAGGTAAAATAGCCCCCATTCGGATCTCCGGGCAGGGACTACTCAAGAGGATGTCATTATCAGGAGAAAGAAAATTGGTGTTCTACGGATCGGAGCGTGGAGTGTCAGATCCCTTAATTGGGCAGGTAGGTTAGAAAATTTAAAAAGGGAAATGGATAGGTTAAAGTTAGGTATAGTGGGAATTAGTGAAGTTCGGTGGCAGGAGGAACAAGACTTCTGGTCAGGTGACTACAGGGTTATAAATACAAAATCAAATAGGGATAATGCAGCAGTAGGTTTAATAATGAATAGGACAATAGGAATGCGGGTAAGCTACTAGAAACAGCATAGTGCACGCATTATTGTGACCAAGAGAGATACGAAGCCCACACCTACTACAGTAGTACAAGTTTATATGCCAACTAGCTATGCAGATGACGAAGAAATTGAAGAAATGTATGATGAAATAAAAGAAATTATTCAGATAGTGAAGGGTGACGAAAATTTAATAGTCATGGGTGACTGGAATTCGATAGTAGGAAAAGGGAGAGAAGGAAACGTTGTAGGTGAATATGGATTGGAGCTAAGAAATGAAAGAGGAAGCCGCCTGGTAGAATTTTGCACAGAGCACAAATTAATCATAGCTAACAATTGGTTCAAGAATCATAAAAGAAGGCTGTATACATGAAAGAAGCCTGGAGATACCGACAGGTTTCAGATAGATTATATAATGGTAAGACAGAGATTTAGGAACCAGGTTTTAAATTGTAAGACATTTCCAGGGGCAGATGTGAACTCTGACCACAATCTATTGGTTATGACCTGAGATTAAAACTGAAGAAACTGCAAAAAGGTGGGAATTTTAGGAGATGGGACCTGGATAAACTGAAAGAACCAGAGGTTTTACAGAGTTTCAGGGAGAGCATAAGGGAACAATTGACAGGAATTGGGGAAAGAAATACAGTAGAAGAAGAATGGATAGCTTTGAGGGATGAAGTAGTGAAGGCAGCAGAGGATCAAGTAGGTAAAAAGACGAGGGCTAGTAGAAATCCTTGGGTAACAGAAGAGATACTGAATTTAATTGATGAAAGGAGAAAATATAAAAATGCAGTAAATGAAGCAGGCAAAAAGGAATACAAACATCTCAAAAATGAGATCGACAGGAAGTGCAAATTGGCTAAGCAGGGATGGCTAGAGGACAAATGTAAGGATGTAGAGGCTTATCTCACCAGGTGTAAGATAGATACTGCCTACAGGAGAATTAAAGAGACCTTTGGAGGTAAGAGAACCACTTGTATGAACATGAGGAGCTCAGATGGAAACCCAGTTCTAAGCAAAGAAGGGAAAGCAGAAAGGTGGAAGGAGTATATAGAGGGTCTATACAAGGGCGATGTACTCGAGGACAATATTATGGAAATGGAAGAGGATGTAGATGAAGATGAAATGGGAGATACGATACTGCGTGAAGAGTTTGACAGAGCACTGAAAGACCTGAGTCGAAACAAGGCCCCCGGAGTAGACAACATTCCATTGGAATTACTGACGGCCTTGGGAGTGCCAGTCCTGACAAAACTCTACCATCTGGTGAGCAAGATGTATGAAACAGGCGAAATATCCTCAGACTTCAAGATGAATATAACAATTCCAATCCCAAAGAAAAGAGGTGTTGACAGATGTGAAAATTACCGAACTATCAGTTCAATAAGTCACAGCTGCAAAATACTAATGTGAATTCTCTACAGACGAATGGAAAACCTAGTAGAAGCTGACCTCGGGGTAGATTAGTTTGGATTCCGTAGAAATGTTGGAACACGTGAGGCAATACTGACCCTACGACTTATCTTAGAAGCTAGATTAAGGAAGGGCAAACCTACGTTTCTAGCATTTGTAGACTTAGAGAAAGCTTTTGACAATGTTGACTGGAATACTCTCTTTAAAATTCTGAAGGTGGCAGGGGTAAAATACAGGGAGCGAAAGGCTATTTACAATTTGTACAGAAAGCAGATGGCAGTTATAAGAGTCGAGGGGCATGAAAGGGAAGCAGCAGTTGGGAAGGGAGTGAGACAGGATTGTAGTCTCTTCCCGATGTTATTCAATCTGTATATTGAGCAAGCAATAAAGGATACAAAAGAAAAATTCGGAGTAGGTGTTAAAATCCATGGAGAAGAAATAAAATCTTTGAGGTTCGCCGATGACATTGTAATTCTGTCAGAGACAGCAATGGACTTGGAAGAGGAGTTGAACGGAATGGATAGGGTCTTGAAAGGAGGATATAAGATGAACATCAACAAAAGCAAAACGAGGATAATGGAATATAGTCGAATTAAGTCGGGTGATGCTGAGGGAATTAGATTAGGAAATGAGACACTTAAAGTAGTAAAGGAGTTTTGCTATTTGGGGAGCAAAATAACTGATGATGGTCGAAGTAGAGAAGATATAAAATGTAGACTGGCAATGGCAAGGAAAGCGTTTCTGAAGAAGAGAAATTTGCTAACATCGAGTATAGATTTAAGTGTCAGGAAGTCATTTCTGAAAGTATTTGTATGGAGTGTAGCCATGTATGGAAGTGAAACATGGACGATAAATAGTTTGGACAAGAAGAGAAGAGAAGCTTTTGAAATGTGGTGCTACAGAAGAATGCTGAAGATTAGATGGGTAGATCACATAACTAATGAGGAAGTATTGAATAGGATTGGGGAAAAGAGAAGTTTGTGGCACAACTTGACCAGAAGAAGGGATCGGTTGGTACGACATGTTCTGAGGCATCAAGGGATCACCAATTTGGTACTGCAGGGCAGCATGGAGGGTAAAAATCATAGAGGGAGACCAAGAGATGAATACACTAAACAGATTCAGAAGGATGTAGGTTGTAGTAGGTAGTGGGAGATGAAGAAGCTTGCGCAGGATAGAGTAGCATGGAGAGCTGCATCAAACCAGTATCAGGACTGAAGACAACAACAATAACAGCATCTTACCTCATTATTTATTTCCAATAAAATCCTACCTAAACCTGTTGTCCCTAAACACTACTTTTTTGGTTCATATCCTCTTTCAAAACGCTTTTCTGGCCAAACCATTTTCTTATAGCTTCTCAATGCATTTCTTCCAATTCATCACAACTTGTTCTCTTATATGGCCTACCCCATCTTAAGCTAACTTAAATCTACTGAGCTCAGATGCTAAACTAAGGGACGAGGCAATGCAGCAGCACAAAACAATTAGCACAAACAGCAATGACAAAAAAATGCAAATTGGCAAAGCAAGCAGCACTAAAATAAATTAGCAGAGCAATTCCAATATTACATCTAATATAAGGCAATGTGCAGCATACAATAAAAATAAATCCGTAGTAAAACTGGCTTAACAGAGTAATACAAAGTCAAATTCAGTAACACTATGCCTGGCAAACAGCAGCAGCTAATGAAATAACTTATACCTAAACATGACGAAGCTCAAGCAGAAAAAATATTACACTAAAAATGGCCATGGCTATTACCTATGTCACATCTTAACACTAGAGTGATGCATCACAAAAACTTACTCTGCAAGAGAGTTACCAAGTCATTAAAAAAATTATTTATGCAATTCCTGTGAAGGGAAATGTCTATTTGTGCTCTCTTTTCTAAGAAAGTATATCATAAACGTATTCTTTACTGGGTCTGTAGACAGAAAATAGTGATATTAGTATATCTATTAAATTTTATAATAACCAATGCTGCAGTGCAGCTAGAAACTAGATATTAAAGAAAATGAGCGAATATGTACAAAGGAAGGCATAAAACATCATTCATTAGCCATATGGGATTTCATAAGGTAGTTAAAAAAATCTCTCAACTAGAAAGACAGTAGTCATAATCAGGTGAATAGACATAAAAATATTTCTCGTTATTTCATTAGGCATTTCAGTAAATATCATAAATTAAGACCTCCACAGTGTTATGATATGTTTTCAAGTTTGAGCGTGTCGTATTTGCGATGCTTTCTACAAAGGAATGTCAATAGCAATGATAATGGCCTCTCTTTTTTTTCTACCTGTGCCTCTGAAAGGCACACACTAATGGCTTTTTTCCAGGCGACTGTCGCGCAGCTGGGTGCCCACAACGCATTACATGCAGGTGGTCACTCATCTTTCTTACCGAAATATTTACGACACCAGTTTGCACTACAGTGACAGTCTCATACAAATATAAAAAATTCAAAGGTTAGAAATTTACATTAGAAGTGTGTAGAAACAAAATCTCATATATAACAGTGTCCAAAAACTTTTCAACAGCATTGTAATACATTCACGCATGTACACACATTTCATAATCCTTAAAGTATGATTCTTGGTTTCCAACATCCTTTTCCACAAATCAGAGTCCCTAACCACTACTCATAATTCCTTACCTTATTATACATATACATATTCATCGACACTTCTTCAATATTTCATCATAAGAAATACATAGCATAATCAAATTCCTCATATATGGTAGCATCATCTTATTGATCATAAACATATCTCAACAGCATAATACACATCGTCGTCATAATAGTATCATAACATCTCAGTTAATTCTCAAAATCGTCGTAGCTTTCTGCAATAATTTCAAAACCTAAAAAGAATTCTCTGCTCATTTCAATAGTGTCATCTACCTCAAACGTACTTTAAAAATCATGATCTCATACCAAATGCGACATTCAAAGCTCTCATAGTATCCCAATGGTTCCAAAAAATATGAACAGTTCACAAAGTACAGACAAAATACAATTTCATAAGTGTGAAGTTATCCAACTGTGTAATTGTGTAAACATCTGTCACTGACGTAGTAAAAAAAAATGTTTGTTTCTCTGTTAAATAATCAGATAGCTGTGTAATTCCATGTTAGAGGAATATGGTACCGATGTGTAAAGTTGTATAAGCAAATACCATATTAGCTAGGGTTCCTTGTGCTTGCCAAACACATGGTACACAAAGTAGGCGTGTACCCCCCTGAGGATTAATGTAATTATATTCTCAGGTGTTAAAGATTACAGCAGTGGAATGAAATGTATCACGGAAAACCTTTGTGTCATTGTAATTCAAAAACCTTTAAAAATAAAATTTTAAGTACAAAATTAATCACTCAAATATGTGTACTGAAGCACTAAACTGTGCGTCTTGTTGTAAGATAATCTCTGTGGAAGTGTAGTAGTTATCGTCCTCCGAAAGCTAAATTCTGCAGAAGTCAATGTACTTACCTCATGATAAACAAATGCGAAATGCTTTGCATATAGATATCTTACTTATTACGCTTATTGCCGTGATGAAGAAAGCACTGTGCTGTAACATATTGTTGTGCTACGGAAAAGGCTGTCTCATTGTAGCTATACCACAAAAGTTACTACTAAAACATGTTTTCCTTTCCAGAAGAATTCAGAAAAACTGTGCAGATATAAAACAGAAACACCGCAAAAGCAACATTGTAAATTGTCACTCATTAGTAGCGTCGTGATAAAATCGTGTAGCTGTCACATAAACTAACCACTGTGTCATCTGGTATCTCGCAGAAAGTACTTTAAATCCAGAATGTATTTTCAAGTAAACCAAAACGTTGCATTAAAATCTCATTAGCAGTACCAGTATATGTTCTAAGTATCTAAGCCTGATAGTCGTTACGTATTCGTGCAACTAACAAGCAAGAATGTACAAATACAACACTGTGTCGTCTGTTCACTATAACAATGCATTCGTAATTTCTGTTTCAATAAGTTATCTTGGTCCTAGGCTGGATAGTTAACTTCAAAACATTGTTGCATGTTAACAGTTTCTCAGTGTGACAAATTGTATTAGTAGTGTGAAGTGAAAAGTTTTGTGGCAAAGACTAAGTTAAAAAACAGATTATCTCTCAATAAACGGTTTTACATGTGAAATGTGGTGCAATCCTTTACTCTCTAGTGCACGGAGTTTCAACTTCAAAGCAATTGTCATGTTGTATACGTCAGCAAGGAATGCTAAAATTTTTCTCAAGGCTAGCGTCTTAGGTTATTTTTCTCGGAGCCAGCGGGCGCACGTGACTGCCTGCGGTGCGAGTCATTGTCTGTCTCTTTGTTAGTGTGCGTCATTATTGGGATTAGGAGACCTAACTTCTACAAATTCACCTTGTTGAGAGAGCCCTGCTCTGTTTGAATCTCGCCAGTTCTGATGAAATTCAGGTCTGTCGTTATGATTATACCGTCTGTCGTCATGTCGGTAGCTCCTGTAGTTTCTTTCTTGTCGGTTAAGTGGTGGAGAATTTCTCCCTGAATTATCACTGCATGGTGGTCCGTTGCGTCTGAAGTTATTCTGTCTCCCGTGATAATAATAGTTCTGGTTGCCATATTGTCTGTTTCTATGATTGTCTCTGTGATATTCATTACTGTGGAGAGGTGATCTTTCCCTGTAATTATTACTACTCTGCCAACGGTCGTCATATGGGTGGTGTCTGTTTTGGTCACGATTTACGTTGTAAGAATAGCCTTGTCGTGTATTATTTCTGTCATCGCGGAATTGTGACAGATGTGACCTGTAATTGTTGTGCTCCTGATTTCGCGTTCCACGATTGTCAGTGTCAATTTCCAGTTCTTGTAACAGTCCCTGAAAAGCTTCAATCCTGTCTTTGCAACGTCCTGCTAAAATAATATGTCGTAAATGTTCAGGTAGTTTGATTAAGCAAATGCGGATGAGTTCTGAGGGGCTGTATGGGTTTGACAGGTACTGATTCTTGTGCAACATGTCTTCAAAATATTTCACAAGACTGGAAAATTCAGATTGTTCGAAATGTTTCATCATTATGATGCTGTGTTTTACTCAGTCTTGTGTAGCTTGAGACCAATATGCTGAGAGGAAGGCATGATAAAAATCTCCTTCACTGTGGCAATCGTGAATAACCGTTCGCATTCTTACAGCTGGTTCATTCTCTAAATAGCCACACATAAATTCTAATCTGTGCTCTAATGACCAGTTGGGAGGAAAACAATGAGAGAATTGATGAAGCCACGCTTGTGGATGAATGTCGTTGCCGGAATTCTTAAATGTTTTGAATTTACGTATAGTAATAAACAGCTTATAGTCAAAATCATCGTGTCGGCGAGTAGCATATCGGTCATTGTTACGTCGTGTCGGCAGTTCCATGTCAAAATTCGGTGGACCTTGCCAATTTCTTTCATAATTTCCGAAATGCCATGTGTTATTATTTTGTGGCTTTTCCGTATTTCTACGTTCCTCTTCCGATGTTGGAGCGCGAGTGTCCTCTGAAATAGGTAATTTTTTTATTACTTGTGCCAACTGATCTTGTACTTACCGGATTTCTCTTTTGTATTGCGTATTAATTTGATTCTGATTTTCTTTGAATTTCTTAATTTGTTCATACTCTTCTGTGTCAGTGATGGCTACAGGTCTTGTGTCATTCAGATCATCATCTACCTTTGCAGATAAGTTAGTGAACTGATCCGAAAGTTCGGCTACTTTCTCCGATAGTGTACTTATTTCGTCAGTGTTTTTCTGAACCAAGTTTCAGAGTGTCCATTTGTGTTGAAATCGTATCTACTGTGTTCTTTAAGTTTTCCTGAGTTTTTGCAAGTTGCGTAACCGAATCGGTAGATTCAATTGAGGCAATTTTAGCTTGCAAGGTCTCATGATTTTCATGAACAATAGTTTGCAGTTCTTTTATGGCTGCTTCGTGATTCTGTAATGCATTTTCATGCCGCGAAAAATAGGTTGAAAATGCTCACAAATTTGTGTTTTTACGTCATTACAGAGTTTTTGACATTTCGATTCAATGTTATGTAACTCAGTAGTTAAATCTTCACGTGTTTGTTCAAGCGTGGTGTCTAACCTCTAAAGATTTTGTTCCATTGTGTCTAACTTTTGAAGATTTGGTTCCATTGCGTGTAACTTCCGAAGATTTTGTTCCATTGTGTCTAACTTTTGAAGCTTTTGCTGTGTTTGTCTCTGATTTTGTTCCATTGTGTCTAACTTTTGAAGCTTTTGTCCCATTTGTTGCATTAATTGTAATAACAATGCACTGGTGTCTGAAACATGTTCCTCAGTGCTATTCAGCAATGCATTTGAACCGGCAATATTCGCATTTTGAAAAGCAGAAAATGTGTCTTGACTTATTTGAGAAAACGGTGAGGACGCAAAACCTGAATCTACAGTATTTGCAAGATTGTGCCCTGTCATTTCGGATTCCTGAGGCGAGCTGTTGCCGACCGATCGATCGATAATGCTTCCCTGTTCACTATTTGTTTCACTGTCTACGCCATTATTTGTAGCCCGCTCCATTTCCCTACGCACAATTGCCAAGTTACTACTTTGAACATTAGTTAATTCATTACTTGGCGGCGCTAACACACTGCTTTCGTCTTCACTGTCATTTCTTAGTTGACTTTGGAGCCTAGTATTACGTTTTTCACACGCCATTATTGTCACAATATTTCACACGATAACACAGAAAAGCACAATTTGAAGAGCAAAAATAAGAGAACACATTAACATAACACTGAAAAAAATATCTAGTTAATTGCAAGCGCAGCTGCGAAATACTTGGTGCAAATCTTCATGCAGGTCACAACTGTTATACTGTACAACACTGAAAGACTGCAACTACAAAGGAGATTCTCTCTACAATTACGCGCTAGCAATAAACAAAAGCTACACTAATTACACAAACTACAAGAAAAAATCAGAAGATTCAAGTGAGGTATCCTCGGCTAAGGGTCGACATATGAAACGTCCCCTTAGAAATATTATACATGACTGTGCTTAAACTCACACACAATACTCTTTAGCGCAACGCAATCTGACTTTCAATAATCCTTACAAAAGAATGGCCCTGACTAACATTAACCTATACCTTTCACAAATCACTTACCTCACAAAAATCTTCGTTACTCGAACTACTGCAATACAGCCAGCGCCACTACTGCCAGCTAAATAAAAGATTCAAACTACGGAAGGCACTAACTACCGATAGGCATAGTTAGCAAATGAAAGATTTTAATAGAGTACAAACAATGTATTTACCTTAATAGTCATAATATATATAGCAGTTCATGACATCCAGTCTTACAAATTTCAAAACTCCGCCATCTCTCTCCCCACATCCACCACTGCTGGCGGCTCACCTCCAACTGAGCAATGCTACGCGCTGTTCAAATCCAGCTGCCCAACACTACAATGGCAGACAACAATGCAAACTAGCCACAGACTGCACACAGCACAGCCAGTGATTTTCATACAGAGCGCTACGTGGCATTACCAATAAAAAAACCTATACAGCCTACTTACAGTAGTTCTGCATGTTGGCCATTTTCCAATAACAAAATTGTTCGCCAGCTTAGGTGACTATAGAACGAAGTCTCTGTTCATCATCGTAGACGCGGGACAGCGGCCTTTCAAATGTTTAGCAAGGAAAATCGCCAATCAGCCGTACGTTTTGTATTTTGACAACTAAGGCATATTGAAATGCCGAAACTGGTAGCCAAATATAACTGCTCGAAACGTACAGCTGTTTGACGATTTTCCTTTGTAATCAGAATGAAGTGTCGGGATGGTTAGATCACTCACACCATTGCAATTCGATTCAACCCTAGATTGTTCCGAGTCGATTGTGCCCGTCAGCCACAATACAGCACACGTCTACAATATAACGCTAACATGCAGATAGATTCCAGCAGACAAGATACAACTATCTATTTAATCACTGGTGTTGATTTTCAGAGTAACGGAATTAATATAAAAAAGAGGAATATTTGAGCTGCTACATCTCTGCAGTGTTAGTCACGTACGAGGACTGTTCAGAAAGTACCTTCTGATTGGTCGCGAGATGAAAAGCGCGGTGAAATTCAGAAATGTTTTGTTTACGACAGTTAGCTACACCTACCAGCTATTTCTCCACATGATAGCCGCTCCGACTTGGACATTCGTCGTAGCATTGTGCCAACTTCCAATTACCCTCGTCATAAATGGCAGCCGCCAGTTCTTTCCGCCAATTCTCTACGCTGGTTTACAGCTCGTTGCCTGTGTCAAAACGTCGTCTTCATAGCGAGTGTTTCACGTGAACGGAGATAAAACTCAGAGTGAGCCAGTTGCAGGCTGTATTGTGGATGATCAAAAACAGCCCGCAGGAAATGCTGCAGAAGCATCTTCATTGCCCCTGCAAAGTGCGGTCGAGAATTATCATGAAGAAGGAACTACTTGACTTTATTCACAATAAAGGATGGCAGCCAAAAACAGTTGCAGGATAGAATTTTTTTATTAAAATTCTTGACCAAGGTTTCGGTACATATAAATATACCTTCATCAGAAGTAAAAATTTCTAAAATTACATCATGCACTGGAGAATAATAAAACAATTATGCCAAAAGGCGTCGTCAGTAATTAAAATATCATCTCCATTTGTACAACATGTGTAATGGGCACAGGATCAAAGCGAACAGTTTAACAATGTTACTTCGCCTATGAACTGTTGAGACACCTTTGTTATTGTATTCTCATGTTATAAAATTGTCATTGACACCAGTTCATCAAATTAAGCAACTTGAAAGTTACATTTCACTGCACACGTTTCTGTTGGTCATAGTATATGGACAATGTGTGAGAAGTAGGGACTGATAGTGTTTGCACGTGTGTTAATAATTCAGCAAGGGACTGGATAACAGCATTGCTGGTTCTAAGGACAATTCCAAACACTTTGTGAGTGCACAAGTGGTGGTTTATGGACTTGCTATATTCTCTGCAAGACTCTTCGATGGTGATTGTGCACCTGCACAGTCACAACAGATGGCTGCTGGCTATCTCTCCAAGGACTACAGTGGGTCTGCATCTTTGATGACCCACCAGTACCATTATCTCTACAAGGACTACATTGGGTCTACATCTTTGATGATCCATCAATACCATTATTTCTACAAGGACTGCAGTGGGTCTGCACCTCTGGTGGCCCACCAATACCGTAATCTCTACCAGGACTACAGTGGGTCTGCTCTGTGATGACCTACCTACCAATACTCTTTAAAATTTCGACTGACTCTGCTGTGGGTTTGCTCTGTTGTGGCCCATTACCTGTCTGCATGTCGAGAGTCAGCACTGTCTTTCCATTGGAAGGACAACACTACTTCTTCAAGACTGCATGGAAATCCACTACTTCCGTCTGCATTTTCTTTTACTGCTCAGACTTTGAGAAAAACACTGCTATTCTCCTGTTATGTACGATTAGGACTGTCTTTATGGACTGTGAGACAATTTTAGCTTTTGACCAACATTGTATCAATAAGTGTGTGCATTTGATTTCTTTGTTATTGTAATTACGAAAAAAATTTTTCAAATCTGTATTGGCCACTGCCCAATCCAATTTGTAAAAATTTTTGTGGGGAGCATGGGGGCTATGTAAGTAGGCTGTTTAGGTTTTTTTATTGGTAACGCCACCTCTGTATGAAAATCACTGGCTGTGCTGTGTGCAGTCTGTGGCTGCTTTGCATTGTTGTAATACTCGCCATTGTAGTGTTAGGCAGCTGGCTGCGAACAGCGCATAGCGTTGCGCAGTTGCAGGTGAGCCGCCAGCAGTGGTGGATGTGGGGAGAGAGATGGCGGAGATTTGTAATTTGTCATGAACTGCTATATTTAAACATGATGATATCAAGGTAAATACATTGCTTGTTCTCTATTAATATCTTTCATTTGCTAACTATCCCTATCAGTAGTTAGTGCCTTCCATAGTTTGAATCTTTTATTTAGCTGGCAGTAGTGGCACTCGCTGTATTGCAGTAGCTTGAGCAGCGAAGATTTTTGTGAGGTAAGTGATTTGTGAAAGGTATAGTTTAATGTTAGTCAGGGCCATTCTTTTGTAGGGAATTTTGAAAGTCAGATTGCGTTGCGCTAACAAAATATTGTGTGTCAGTTTAAGCACAGTCATGTATCAATTGTTCAAAGGGGACGTTTCATATTACACTCGTGTCTCAACAGTTCATAGGCGAAGTAACATTGTTAAACTGTTCGCTTTGATCCTGTGCCCATTACACATGTTGTACAAATGGAGATGATATTTTAATTACTGACGACGCCTTTGGCACAATTGTTTTATTATTCTCCAGTGCATGATGTAATTTTAGAAATTTTTACTTCTGATGAAGGTATATTTGTATGTACCGAAACCTTGGTCAAGAATTTTAATAAAAAAATTCTATCCTGCAACTGTTTTTGGCTGCCATCCTTTATTGTGAAGAATTTTAACAGTTGCTGCTGCAGCCATGTTTAAAATCTTGTGATACTTGACTTTACGTTGAATGGGGTTGCATAAAATCAGGCAAATCAGTCCGCAGGAAATCATAATTGGCGGGAGACACTATTTTCCAAGCATTCTTATGTGCTCAGTGTGCACTCAGAACTGAAAAGAGCGGCGTGACGCGATCGACGGGCATACAAAAGATACTGCCCAACAACTGTGCAAAGTTTCATGGTATTTTCACTGTGGTTTCCATTAGCAACCGATCTGAACTTACTTTCTAGACACCCTCGTACCTTGGTGCTCTCTTAAGAATTTGTCCATAGCTAATGAAAATTATATTTTGCAGCATCTTCCTCAAAATGTTGTTTGCGGTTTCTTAGATAAATAATGCGAATTATTTTCTCTGGAAATGAAATCGCTTGGCAGCCAACCAAATCTCATTGCGTATCACATTGCTTAACAATGTTCTACTTCCATGTGCTATGTGAACTGAATGTACGCGGAGCCTACAGTTTATGCTGCACCCACTCTCGTGACGAATGCAATTAGATCAAAGCTATGTGAGGAAATGTTTCGTAAAATACAGCAAACTTTTATCTTTTCACGTACGGGAAATGTCCTTGAAATTTTCTGAACTTTACAGCATACTTTAATGAGCCACATACGTATGTTAATTGACGAAAGCAGAAAACATAAAAATGTAACAAACTATCTGCAAAAACTCAACAGAGCTATCGTGTTTACAAGAACAATCTCCACTGCCTCTGAGAATGGAAAGAGGAAGTTTTCTTACATTGTCACTACTATACCCTGTGCTGACATATACTGCTTGACATTAGCGTTTCAACAAACTGAAGACAGCAAGCAACAAACGTCAGATCAACCTGCTTGAATATGCAGATGATTATTATGAGGGGTAAACAACTTCTTGGGCAGGGCAGGAACAGCTCAGACGCATTGTAAATAACAATAATAATAACTATTCAAATCATCATAAGAATTACAACAATTAAAAAGTCAAAATGATGAAATGTTTCCAAAAGTCACATAGCTGTGTGGAGGTGCGTTATTCGCAACTACCGGTTTCACGTCAGTATAGACGCATATTCAAGTTAACAATTTAATCAAAGGAAAACCGTAACTAGTGTTATGTCACTTGATTAACAGCGCTAACTGCGCTGATATCACAAAACAAGGCACATTTTGTTCCATAACTGGCAGTATCAAGGATAGTTTTACAAAAGTAGTGAAGTTTGACAGAAGTCATGTTAGAGCTAAGAAGACTTCTGGAATTCTTACCAGTGCACATAGCGGTTAGTGCTTGTTTGCATCACCTTTCACCTTAATTACAGTCGCACAACGTGATGGTATGGAGCCAAAGAGAGCAGCCAAACGATACAGGGGGATTTTCAGCCGTTCGTTAATGAAAGATAGCAATAATTGGTCGCGAGTGGAGAATTCTCGTCGCCTTAGCCTTCGATCGAGTCCTTCACACAGGTGTTCAATCGGACTGATATCTGGGCTTTGGCTAGGCCACTTAAACTTCTTTCCTCGCATCATTCTCAAAACTGTGACACGAGCAGATATGCGCTTATAATCATTGTCGTGATAAAAGACTCAGTTTAGTTCCATTTCGTCTTTGGCATTGGGGAAAAATGTGCATTTTCAAAATTTCACAGTATTTTAAACGATTGGCAATGCCTTCAGTGGGCACAAGACGGCAGCACAAGAGCCCCGACATCTGGACAGGAAACGCATTATCACACTACGGCGTTCCCACAATCATACTTAACTCTGGGTACATCGCACCAGACATCGTTCCTTGCACTTACCTGTCTTCGAACATGTCGAATCCCATGAGAAGAAAACGAATTAAACTTATTTGCATCGCTTCCGAGCACCCACAACCGCTGTTGAGGCGTCCGGTGTTTATGTGCTCTGACACCACCTCAAGTGGGGCCTTTCTATACTTTGCAGATATTAATGGCATTTTGCTCGGGCACTGGTCATGAAGATTAAACTTTCCGAGGATCCGTTAAACGGTATAATTAACAATTACATTTATTATCTTCCTCATTTTGCGTTCTTAGATTTCATGGAGTGCTTTCTTCGGCAGCGTCCGCTCCATGGTCCATCTCCACCTCAGCAGGTAACGTGGTCTGACTGATGTACAGACAATGGATCGTTAGCCCTGGTGCCAGCACCTACGATTTAAAACACATCCCAACAGAAGGGTGCTCTCTCCTTATCGTCTACTCTCAGTCACGAACATCTTTTCTCGGGCATGTGTATTTAAGGACGTAATACCTTTCATTCAAGAAACAGGATGTATCACTCAACTACTGATACCAAGAGGTAACATTTTCTAGGAATGTTTGCTTTCTCCATCTCACTCTTCGCGATCACGAGCCCACGAAATGGTTTGGGAACTTCTATTGATACAAAAATTGATTTCTGAGGAACTATGCTAGTCACAGCTATGTGGTTTGTCGCAAATGGTAGCTTGACGCATGAAGTTATTTTGGTGGATACTCTGTTTATGTTTTTATGCTGGTAACGCCACGTATTGCTCTGTATGAAAATCACTGACTGTGCTGTGTGCAGTCTGTGGCTGGTTTGCATTGTCGGAATATTCGCTATTGTAGTGTTGGGCAGTTGGATGTGAACAGCGCGAAGCGTTGCTCAAATGGAGGTGAGCCGCCAGCAGTGGTGTATGTGGGCAGAGAGATGGCAGAATTTTGAGAGTGGACGATCAGGACGTGTGTCCATCAGAAAGAGTAAATTTATAATATTGGATATCATGGACATGTTGTTGTTGTTGTTGTTGTGGTCTTCAGTCCTGAGACTGGTTTGATGCAGCTCTCCATGCTACTCTATCCTGTGCAAGCTTTTTCATCTCCCAGTACCTACTGCAACCTACATCCTTCTGAATCTGCTTAGTGTATTCATCTCTTGGTCTCCCTCTACGATTTTTACCCTCCACGCTGCCCTCCAATACTAAACTGGTGATCTCTTGATGCCTCAGAACATGTCCTACCAACCGATCCCTTCTTCTGGTCAAGTTGTGCCACAAACGTCTCTTCTCCCCAATCCTATTCAATACTTCCTCATTAGTTATGCGATCTACCTATCTAATCTTCAGCATTCTTCTGTAGCACCACATTTCGAAAGCTTCTATTCTCTTCTTGTCCAAACTATTTATTGTCCATGTTTCACTTCCATACATGGCTACACTCCATACGAATACTTTCAGAAATGACTTCCTGACACTTAAATCAATACTGGATGTTAACAAATTTCTCTTCTTCAGAAACGCTTTCCTTGCCATTGCCAGCCTACATTTTATATCCTCTCTACTTCGACCATCATCAGTTATTTTGCTCCCCAAATAGCAAAACTCCTTTACTACTTTAAGTGCCTCATTTCCTAATCTAATTCCCTCAGCATCACCCGACTTAATTCGACTACATTCCATTATCCTTGTTTTGCTTTTGTTGATGTTCATCTTATATCCTCCTTTCAAGACACTGTCCATTCCGTTCAACTCCTCTTCCAAGTCCATTGCTGTCTCTGACAGAATTACAATGTCATCGGCGAACCTCAAAGATTTTATTTCTTCTCCATGGATTTTAACACCTACTCCGAATTTTTCTTTTGTTTCCTTTATTGCTGGCTCAATATACAGATTGAATAACATCGGGGAGAGCCTACAACCCTGTCTCACTCCCTTCCCAACTGCTGCTTCCCTTTCATGTGCCTCGACTCTTATAACTGCCATCTGGTTTCTGTACAAATTGTAAATAGCCTTTCGCTCCCTGTATTTTACCCCTGCCACCTTTAGAATTTGAAAGACAGTATTCCAGTCAACATTGTCAAAAGCTTTCTCTAAAAATGCTAGAAACGTAGGTTTGCTTTTCCTTAATCTTTCTTCTGAGATAAGTCGTAAGGTCAGTATTGCCTCACGTGTTCCAGTGTTTCTACGGAATCCAAACTGATCTTCCCCGAGGTTGGCTTCTACTAGTTTTTCCATTCGTCTGTAAAGAATTCGTGTTAGTATTTTGCAGCTGTGACTTATTAAACTGATAGTTCGGTAATTTTCACATCTGTCAACACCTGCTTTCTTTGGGATTGGAATTGTTATATTCTTCTTGAAGTCTGAGGGTATTTCACCTGTTTCATACATCTTGCTCACCAGATGGTAGAGTTTTGTCAGGACTGGCTCTCCCACGGCCGTCAGTAGTTCCAATGGAATATTGTCTACTCCGGGGGCCTTGTTTCGACTCAGGTCTTTCAGTGCTCTGTCAAACTCTTCACGCAGTATCATATCTCCCATTTCATCTTCATCTACATCCTCTTCCATTTCCATAATATTGTCCTCAAGTACATCGCCCTTGTATAGACCCTCTATATACTCCTTCCACCTTTCTGCTTTCCCTTCTTTGCTTAGAACTGGGTTTCCATCTGAGCTCTTGATATTCATACAAGTCGTTCTCTTATCTCCAAAGGTCTCTTTAATTTTCCTGTAGGCGGTATCTATCTTGCCCCTAGTGAGATAGGCCTCTACATCCTTACATTTGTCCTCTAGCCATCCCTGCTTAGCCATTTTGCACTTCCTGTCGATCTCATTTTTGAGACGTTTGTATTCCTTTTTGCCTGTTTCACTTACTGCATTTTTATATTTTCTCCTTTCATCAAATAAATTCAATATTTCTTCTGTTACCCAAGGATTTCTGCTAGCCCTCGCCTTTTTACCTACTAGATCCTCTGCTGCCTTCACTACTTCATCCCTCAAAGGTACCCATTCTTCTTCTACTGTATTTATTTCCCCCATTCCTGTCAATTGCTCCCTTATGCTCTCCCTGAATCTCTGTACAACCTCTGGGTCTTTTAGTTTATCCAGGTCCCATCTCCTAAAATTCCCACCTTTTTGCAGTTTCTTCAGTTTTAATCTACAGGTGTGGTCAGAGTCCACATCTGCCCCTGGAAATGTCTTACAATTTAAAACCTGGTTCCTAAATCTCTGTCTTACCATTATATAATCTATCTGATACCTTTTAGTATCTCCAGGGTTCTTCCATGTATACAGCCTTCTTTCATGATTCTTAAACCAAGTGTTAGTTATGATTATGTTGTGCTCTGTGCAAAATTCTACCAGGCGGCTTCCTCTTTCATTTCTGTCCCCCAATCCATATTCACCTACTATGTTTCCTTCTCTCCCTTTTCCTACACTCGAATTCCAGTCACCCATGACTATTAAATTTTCGTCTCCCTTCACAATCTGAATAATTTCTTTTATTTCATCACACATTTCTTCAATTTCTTCGTCATCTGCAGAGCTAGTTGGCATATAAACTTATACTACTGTAGTAGGTGTGGGCTTCGTATCTATCTTGGCCACAATAATGCGTTCACTATGCTGTTTGTAGTAGCTTACCCGCATTCCTATTTTCCTATTCATTATTAAACCTACTCCTGCATTACCACTATTTGATTTTGTGTTTATAACCCTGTAGTCACCTGACCAGAAGTCTTGTTCCTCCTGCCACCGAACTTCACTAATTCCCACTATATCTAACTTCAACCTATCCCTTTCCCTTTTTAAATTTTCTAACCTACCTGCCCGATTAAGGGATCTGACATCCCACGCTCCGATCCGTAGAACGCCAGTTTTCTTTCTCCTGATAACGACATCCTCTTGAGTAGTCCCCGCCCGGAGATCCGAATGGGGGACTATTTTACCTCCGGAATATTTTACCCAAGAGGACGCCATCATCATGTAATCATACAGTAAAGCTGCATGCCCTCGGGAAAAATTACGGCTGTAGTTTCCCCTTGCTTTCAGCCGTTCGCAGTACCAGCACAGCAAGGCCGTTTTGGTTATTGTTACAAGGCCAGATCAGTCAATCATCCATACTGTTGCCCTTGCAACTACTGAAAAGGCTGCTGCCCCTCTTCAGGAACCACACGTTTGTCTGGCCTCTCAACAGATACCCCTCCGTTGTGTTTGCACCTTCGGTACGGCTATCTGTATCGCTGAGGCACGCAAGCCTCCCCACCAACGGCAAGGTCCATGGTTCATGGGGGGGGGGGGGGGGGGGGAGGGGGGGGGATCATGGACATATATATGATGACTTTTGAACATTATTAAGGTAAATACATTGTTTGTTCTCTATCAAAATCTTTCATTTGCTAACTATGCCTATCAATAGTTCGTGCCTTCAGTAGTTACAATCTTTTATTCAGATGGCAGTATTTGCTCACGCTGTATTGCAGTAGTTTGTGTAACGAAGATTTTTGTGAGGTAAGTGATTCATGAAAGGTATAGGTTACTGTTAGACAGGGCCATTCTTTTGTAGGGATTATTGAAAGTCAGACTGCATTGCGCTAAAAAAATATTGTATGTCAGTTTAATGATGATCAGAATAAGTAAAGAGAGAAATGTCTGAGTACGTTCAGTTTTGCTCAGCTGTTCGAAAATCAAATAACGTAAAAGGTTTATCAGCACAATAATTCATTAATTTTTCAAAGGGGGTGTTTCAACCCTTCCATTTACGCATGCGGTTTTTGAAAATGCATCTTAGCTCATTACATTTTTGTGGTTAATTGTTACACTTCCACATGTGTTGTGACAGCATCTGATTTATTTCCTCTCTCTCTTGTTACAGGTAGTATTGTTAAGGAGTGATGCTGTCAGAGTGGCGTCTAAGAAGGAGAAATCGTAGTGAGTTTTTTGGTTTCATGAAACACGGTCGCCTATTACAGTTCAGGGAAAGTGCCCAGTGCGTATGGTCGAGCTCCACCTGATGTAAAGGTAAGCAAAGGATGATATGAAAAGTTTAAAAAGCCTGGCAGTGCTGGTGACAAGCAAGGCAACAAGTGGTAGACCAATAGTGAAGTCACTACTTCGTTGGTACAGTGCGTATAACACTTCAGCGTCGTCCACGGAAATCGGCCCATCGTGTTTTCGGAGAAACAGGCATACATCAGAGCACTGGGGTGAAGATTTCACATAAATGGGTGCATTTGCATGCATAAAAAGTGCAAATCCCGAAAGGTTTGGAGCCAGAAGCTAGCTAGTCCCAGACATGTTGAGTTCGCTATAAACATGCTGGATCAAATCGATACAGATAATGAAGGCTTCAATAAAGGTTGTTTCCCGATTAAACGACTTTTCATATATCCGGGGAAGTAAACGGGCGCAATGTCCGGATCAGGGATCGGGGAATGTGGTACAACAGGCAAGGGACAACACGGAACTGAATGTGTGTGTCTCTTATTGCACAACATAATTATTGTACCGTTCTTTTCCATCACCGCCATAGTTTACCTGTACGTGTTAGAAGTTAACGTAGCACCTCAGTTACAGGAATCTCAACCAAGGGTACTGTTTCAACAATATGGTACACGTTGAGTTATTTGTTCGACATTTCTTGGACGAAACATTTCCGGACAGAGGGATGGATAGAGATAGTACAACATCATTGCCACGAAATTCACCAGACATAATCCCTCTTTACTTTTTTATTTGGAATTTCGTTTTGTGTAAAGTGATCAGGTCAGCCGGCCGGGGTGGCCGAGCGGTTCTAGGCGGCTACAGGCTGGAACCGCGCGACCACTACGGTCGCAGGTTCGAATCCTGCCGCGGGCATGGATGTGTGTGATGTCCTTAGGTTAGTTAGGTTTAAGTAGTTCTAAGTTCTAGGGGACTGATGACCACAGAAGTTAAGTCCCATAGTGCTCAGAGCCATTTTAACCATTTTTTTTGTTCAGGTCAGCAAGTTATAACGTGCAAGAAAGCGAGAAGCGCAGAGGCTGTGATGGAGGAGATGTTGGCAAAGACATCGAGGGAGCCTGAGAATCTGTTTGACATTGCGCCATTCGTTGGGGACGATATGAAGAATCAAGTTTGCCAAATCTTTTTGTTACTATTTTCGGTTTCGACAGATCTACACTGTGATCATTCGATCTCGTAATTTCGGTCAAATTGTAACAAAAAGTGGCAGCAAACACCAAATTGTCACTAACAAAATACCACAGAATGAAATATATGTGTTAGCCTGATTTCCCAGCATATAGTGTAAATCTGTCGAAACCAGTAACAATAATAAAAACTACGAGCTACCTTGGCAAACTTGATGAGCCAAGAAAAATATAAATTATCCCCTAGACGTCCTACAGGCAACAAAAGGAGCACACGTGGAATTGTTTCTACAAAAAATTGGGTTAGTGGTTAATAACTGCATAACTATATCTAGCATAGTTCATTAGATATTATTCACCCCTCGATACGTAGTGGTTTATTTGTACCAGAATGTGGTATCTTTCCCTTCTTAATCTCTCGGATTCAGTTGTTGCCGACGACCTACGGAGTGTCACGTTGCAAGCAGGAGATAAGGATCTGTGATTCACGCCAGCGGGTGACACCTTGACGGTCCATCTCGTCCTCGGCGTCAGCACTGGTGGGCCATATGTCGCCCCCGTGGCCCTTGCCCGCCCCTTTATCTCTTCCATATGTCGCGCCACGTTAAACCCGCGCACTTCACACCGCGGCTGTCATTTGTATTTATTCACCACGCCCTTCCGACCGCGAAAGTCGGCGCCCTCGAGAGGCGCACCGGAACCGATGGCAGTGAAAAGGACGCGCCAAAGGGTTGTCCGCCGTACTCTGTCCCGTATAATGGTCCAGCTGCGCCTCATTCGCAGGTCGCAAGTCGGAGGTTACGGTCCAATGTACAGGGCCATTAGAGAAAGGGAACGTCCTCGGCATGGTTGGTGAATGAAATCGACCGTAAACTAGTTTCGAGAATGGTCCTTGCGCTCTCCTCGAGTGATTTACTCAAACAACAGAAAACATAAGTACGTAATTCAAGCTCCCAAATGGTCGATTTTTTCCTGTCGCCATTTTGCCTCGATTTCTCTCACTTTCTAATTATTCCATTCCGAACTGATTTATATACACTACTGGCCAGTAAAGTTGCTACACCAAGGAGATGACGTGCTACAGACGCTAAATTTAACCGACAGGAAGAAGATGCTGTAATATGCAAATGATTAGCTTTTCAGAGCATTCACACAAGGTTGGAACCGGTGGCGACACCTACAACGTGCTGACATGAGGAAACTTTCCAACCGATTTCTCATACACAAACAGCAGTTGACCGGCGTCGCCTGGTGAAACGTTATGATGCCTCGTGTAAGAAGGAGAAATGCGTACCACCACGTTTCCGACTCTGACAAAGATCGGATTGTAGCCTATCGCGATTGAGGCTTATCGTATCGCGACATTGCTGCTCGCGTTGGTCGAGATCCACTGAATGTTAGCAGAATATGGAATCGGAGAGTTCAGGAGATTAATACGGTACGCCGTGCTGGATCCCAAAGGCCTCGCATCACTAGTAGTCGAGATGACAGGCATCTTTTCCGCAAGGCTGTAACGGATCGTGCAACCACTTCCCGATCCCTGAGTCAACAGATGGGGACGTTTGCAAGACAACAACCATCTGTACGAACAGTTCGACGACGTTTGCAGCAGCATGGACTATCAGCTCGGAGACAATGGCTACGGTTACCCTTGACGCTGCATCACAGACAGGAGCGCCGGCGATGGTGTACTCAACGACGAACCTGGGTGCACGAATGGCAAAGCTTCATTTTTTTCGGATGAATCCAGGTTCTGTTTGCAGCATCATGATGGTCGCATCCGTGTTCGGCGACATCGCGGCGAACGCATATTGGAAGCGTGCATTAGTCATAGCCATACCGTCGTATCACCCGGCGCGATGGTATGGGGTGCCATTGGTTACACGTTTCGGTCACCTCTTGTTCGCATTGATGGCACTTTGAACAGTAGACGTTACATTTCAGATGTGTTACGACCCGTGGCTCTACCCTTCATTCGATCCCTGCGAAACCCTACATTTCAGTAGGATAATGCACGACCGCGTGTTGCAGTTCCTGTACGGGCGTTCTGGATACAGAAAATGTTCGACTGCTGCCCTGGTCAGCACATTCTCCAGATCTCTCACCAATTGAAAATGTCTGGTCAATGGTGGCCGAGCAACTGGCTCGTCACAATATGCTAGTCACTACTACAGATGAACTGTGGTATCGTGTTGAAGCTGCATGGGCAGCTGTACCTGTACACGCCATCCAAGCTCTGGTTGACTCAATGTCCAGGCGTATGAAGGCCGTTATTACGGCCAGAGGTTGTTGTTCTGGGTACTGATTTCTCAGGATCTGTGCACCCAAATTGCTTGAAAATGTAATCACATGTCAGTTCTAGTATAATATATTTGTCCAATGAATACCCGTATATCATTTGCATTTCTTCTTGGTGTAGCAGTTTTAATGGCCAGTAGTGTAGGTGTATTTCTGCTCTTTCCAGAACTTTTTCGCTTCTCGCTTTAGCTGATGAAGCGTTATTTGAAGAAAGTCATCTCTTTTAAATATAACAAATACTTCAAAGTGATTTTGTCGTCCGAATGCTAAGGAAATGTCTCATCTTCCATATGAAAAACTTAATAAAACGTGTATAAAATGTGAATTCAGATCAATGATTCCATATAAATCAGGCTGTTGTTGGAACGAATTAGAGGAATTGTATTTTCAAATGTCTTATAACGAAATTTAAGCGAGGAGCGAAGCTCCTCTCAGCAGATTGTACCCTTTTCTCTTGTCTCCATCGAAATGAGCGGACGTATTTTTTGTGTCTCTCTGTAATAGAATTAGTTTCGATTTAGAATAAAATGCGTTAAAAACGGGCTATATTTATGTTTCGTAATAAGCAGTACCTGATTTATGAATTTTGTAATATTTGTTTAAGAAAAGGTAGCTGCAACCGCGAGTTTAGCAGATAACTGTAAAGTGACGCAATGTGGCGAATGAAATTCGCTCTCAGCCGTCGATTTAATTCTGCTGTAAGCAAAGCGCGTCCCTGAGGTTACTTGTGGATCATTTATCAGTGACTTGTGATGATTCTCAGCAAGCAAATATTACATATGATCTGTCCTGCCCACTCGTCGCCTTTAGGCAAAGGATGCTGCTCTCTCGGATAGCTATACAACAATTCAAGCAAATCACATTATTAGTTTTTATTACAAATAAGCAGATTGGCAATACTTAACTTTGTATTTACAAGCAATGAGTGACATGCAAATAGTCAGTATCCTTCAGTATACGCGATGTCTGTGTAATAAATGGACCTGGATCACTAATAACTATTCTCCTAGTCCCTGTCTAGTATTGTGTGGCGGAGGCTGGCAGAAGCGGCTCTTGTATTCTCTTCTTGTAGAGGCCGCTCATCTCTTGGTGCGGTCCTGGTCATCAGACTCTTAGCTGACGTCGTCTCACCGCCTTCTCTTCTCCTGCGTTCTTCATCCTCGTGCCGTCTCTTGTTGTTACCTCGGAACAATCTGGCCATTGACTGAGTACTGTGAATCTGCTGCTCTGGCTTCTGTCAGATACAGGCGCTACAGAACTGACTGCGGTGTTAAATTACAACAGCTCGCAAATGGTAAAAACTTCAGGAGCCAATTTTGTTTTGAAATCATGTACTGGTCTTAGCTGCGCATCAGATGCTACAGGTAGAATGCGCGCCTCAATCCACAATGATCGTTGATCCAGTGGTCAATGAGAAAGAAACTACACTCATTTGCTAACTCGATTTTCACAAATTCTATCATTTTATTCAAATACCGCAGCCAACAACGCATCACCGATCAACCGAAGTACATCTTCTCTTACCTGAGGTTTCCTTGCAGTTACTCTTCTTGTACCCGCGCTGAAAAAGAAATGGCCGTGGTAAAAGTGATTCTGCATACAGGTAAGTCAAAGCACCCTACGGTATATTAAACGTCAACATCAAGAGCTCATGAGGAATTCTATTTTTGGGCGTAGAGGGAGAAGGAGAGACAGATAGATAAATAGAGAGAGAGAGAGAGAGAGAGAGAGAGAGAGAGAGAGAGAGAGAGAGAGCAGATAGAAAGAATATCTTCTAGGACTGTGAAAGGGAGGAACTGATTGTATGAGAGAAGAAGAAACGGGAGTTGATGTGGAAGACATAGAGAGGTGGCGTTTTGGTCCAGACAGGCCAATCGGAAGCGACGGATCGCCGTGGCATCATCTGCCAACGGCGTCAGTTGGATGTGGTATGAAGGGATATTGGGTCAAAGCACAGCTGTCTCGTCTGTTGTCGACTTTCTTGACCTTGGAGCCGACACTTGTGAGTCAAATAGCTCCTCAGCTGGCATCACGAAGCAGTTCCATTCCAGTCCTCCGAGCAAGGAAAAATCCCAGGCAATACTGGAAATCTACATCTACATCTACATGATTACTCTGCAATTCACATTTAAGTGCTTGGCAGAGGGTTCATCGAACCACAATCATACTATCTCTCTACCATTTCACTTCCGAACAGCGCGCGGGAAAAACGAACACCTAAACCTTTCTGTTCGAGCTCTGATTTCTCTTATTTTATTTTGATGATCATTCCTACCTACGTAGGTTGGGCTCAACAAAATATTTTCGCATTCGGAAGAGAAAGTTGGTGACTGAAATTTCGTGAATAGATCTCGCCGCGACGAAAAACGTCTTTGCTTTAATGACTTCCATCCCAACTCGCGTATCATATCTGCCACACTCTCTCCCCTATTACGTGATAATACAAAACGAGCTGCCCTTTTTTGCACCCTTTCGATGTCCTCCGTCAATCCCACCTGGTAAGGATCCCACACCGCGCACCAATATTCTAACAGAGGACGAACGAGTGTAGTGTAAGCTGTCTCTTTAGTGGACTTGTTGCATCTTCTAACTGTCCTGCCAATGAAACGCAACCTTTGGCTCGCCTTCCCCACAATATTCTCTATGTGGTTTTTCCAACTGAAGTTGTTCGTAATTTTAACACCCAGGTACTTAGTTGAATTGACATCCTTGAGAATTGTACTATTTATCGAGTAATCGAATTCCAACGGATTTCTTTTGGAACTCATGTTGATCACCTCACACTTTTCGTTATTTAGCGTCAACTGCCACCTGCCACACCATACAGCAATCTTTTCTAAATCGCTTTGCAACTGATACTGGTCTTCGGATGACCTTACTAGACGGTAAATTACAGCATCATCTGCGAACAACCTAAGAGAACTGCTCATATTGTCACCCAGGTCATTTATATAGATCAGGAACTGCAGAGGTCCCAGGACGCTTCCCTGGGGAACACCTGATATCACTTCAATTTTACTCGATGATTTGCCGTCTCCAAGGCCATGGAACGTGTCAGTACATGAAATTACAGCATAAAAGTAATAACAGATAAAAATAAAATGTTTATGAATTCGAAAAAAGTCAAGCTATAGGGGACGACGGGTTGGAGGCTAAGGAAAAGAAGTGAAACAGTATGGAACACCAGCGTGGATTAAAAAGGGGTGAGACAGGATACAGTCTTTCTCCTCCAACAGCAGCCAGATACAATGACCTCTGAGCAACGGAGGTGAACTGGAAGGCTTAGTGGATCCTGTATAAGAATGAGAGTTTGAGATCTGGAAGATATGAGATTACATAAGGCAGAATGCATCGACAGCATCCTTCGGAATTCTAAAATTAGGGAGGGCGGGATGTGGTAGCCGAACGGCTGTTCAGACTTTGTTTAGTCTACGAAAATGGAGAGATATCACCAGACTTTCGGAAAAATATCATCAATACAACCGAGTAAATTGCGAGTTTAAAGAGGTTATCTATTTTTATTTTATTTACACGTCAAGTTCCGTATGACCAAATTGAGGAGCAAATCTCCAAGGTCATAGAACGTGTCAGTACATGTAATTACAGCATAAAAGTAATAACTGATAAAAATAAAATTTTTATGAACCCGAAAAAAGTCAATCCATAAGTTTAAGTAAACGCAATCAACACTGCAACAACAATCAGCTTAATTTTTCAAGGAACTCCTCGACAGCGTAGAAGAGTAGCCCATAAGGAAACTCTTCAGTTTCGATTTGGAAGCTCTTGGATTACTGCTAAGATTTTTGAGTTCTAGTGGTAGCTTATTGAATATGGATGCAGCAGTGTACTGCACACCTTTCTGCACAAAAGAAGTCCGATCCAAATGCAGGATCGATTTCTGCCGAGAATTAACTGAGTGAAAGCTGCTTATTCTTGGGAAGAAACTAATACTGTTAACACGAAATGAGAGTAAGGAATATATACATCGAGAGACCAGTGTCAAAATACCCAGACTCGTGAACGGGGTCGACAAGAGGTTTGTGAACTTACACCACTTAATGCACGAACCGTTCGTTTCTAGCCAAAAATATCCTTTTAGAATGGGAAAAGTTGCACCAAAATATAATACCATAAGCGAATGAAAACAAGCAAAGTGGGCTAATTTTCGTGTCCAACGATCACTCACTTCAGATACCGTTAGAATAGTAAAAATGGCAGCATGAAGTCTTTGAACAAGATCTTGAACTAGAGCTTTTCGCGACAGTTTACGATCTATCTGAACACCTAGAAACTTGAACTGTTCAGTTTCACTAATCATATGCCCATTTTGTGAAATTAAAACGTCAGGTTTTGTTGAATTGTGTGTTAGCTACTGTAAAAACTGAATCTTACTGTGATTTGGCGTTAGTTTATTTTCTACAAGCCATGAACCTAGGTCATGAACTGCACTGTGTGAAACTGGGCCACTGTCGGACACAACATCCTTTACCATCAAACTAGTGTCTTCAGCAAATAGAAATTTTTAGAATTACCCATAATACTACAGGGCATATCATTTATATAAATAAGCAACAGAGGTGGACCCAACACTGATCCCTGGGGCACCCCCCACTTGACCATACCCCACTCAGACCCCACATCACAGCCATTCTCAACAATATGAATAATGACCTTTTGCTGTCTGTTGTTAAAGTAAGAGCTGAACCAATAGTGAGCTACTCCCTGCATTCCGTAATGGTCCAACTTCTCGAGCAATATTTTGTGATCAACACAATCAAACGACTTAGTTAAATAAAAAATATGCCTAGCGCTCGAAACCTTTTATTTAACCCATCCAGTACCTCACACAAAAAAGGAAACATAGCATTTTCAGTTGTTAAGCGGCTTCTAAAGCTAAACAGTACGTTTGATAGCAAATCGTGTGAAATTAAATGATCAATTATCCTTACATACACAGCCTTTTCAATAACTTTAGCAAACACTGATGGCATAGAAAAGGTCTAAAATTGACTACATTATCCCTTCCTCCCTTTTTATAAAGCGGCTTTACTACTGAGTACTTTAATCGCTCAGGAAACTGACCATTCCTAAAGGAAAAATTACAAATATGGTTAAATACATGGCTAACATGAACAGCAGTGTACGTTAATATTCTGCTAGGCACTCCATCATAACCATGAGAGTCCTTACTCTTCAGTGATTTAATTATTGACTCCATCTCCCCCTTGTCAGTATCACGGCGGAGTATTTCAGATATCAATCTCGGAAAGGCATCTGCCAAGAAAGTTATATGATTCCCCGTAGAAACTAAATTTTTATTTAATTCACCAACAATGCTCAGAAAATGACTGTTAAATACTGAAATGAAATGAAATGAGCGTTTGGCGTCATTGGCCGGGAGGCCCCTCGCGGGGCAGGTCCGGCCGCCATATCGCAGGTCTTATTACAGTCGGCGCCACATTGGGCGACCTGCACGCCGGATGGGGATGAAATGATGATGAACACAACACAACACCCAGTCCCTGAGCGGAGAAAATCTCCGACCCAGCCGGGAATCGAACCCGGGCCCAGAGGACGGCAATCCGTCACGCTGACCACTCAGCTACTGGGGCGGACTGTTAAATACTGTACATATATTTTATATCGTCGACCTTGTGCTGCTGGCCAAACACTTCCTTCACAACTGACCATATGGTTTTAATTTTATCGAGTGAAGTAGCTATTCTATTTGCATATCACATACTCTTTGCCTTCCGAATAACATTTTTAAGCACCTTACAATACTGCTTGTAGTGGGCTACTGTAGCTTGATTGTGACTACTTCTAACACTTTGATATAATTCCCGCTTTGTTCTACATGATATCCTTATCTCATTAGTCAGCCACCCAGGCGCCCTATTACTGTTAGTATCCCATCTAGAACTTTCTAATGGAAAGCAACTCAAAGAGCATGAGAAATGTGTTAAGGAAACTATATATTTATCATCTATGTTACGGCACTTTAAACATCCTGCCACTCTTGTTCCTTGACAAGGTTTAAAAAACTCTCTATTGCTGTTGGATTAACTTTCCTACATAGTTTGTAATTAAATGTGTCATTTGTTTCAGTACAAAAGCCTTTTACTGTTAAAAATTGTCCTAACAGAATGCCCATCTAGTAATGAAGAATGAATAAAAATATTGTCTATCGCTGTGATACTGTTCCCCTGCAACCTAGTTGGGAAAAACACAATCTGCCCCAGATCATATGATTTAAGGAGTCTACCAATATCATTTTTCTTGTACTATGATATACAAAATTTGTATCGAAGTCACCACATATAACTAATTTCTGGTACTTCGTACAAATTGAATCAAGAACCCTCTCTAGCTTGAGCAGAAATGCTGTGAAGTCAGAGTTAGGGGACCTATAAAATACAACAATTAGAAGTTTAGTTTCGCTGAATTCAACTGCCCCGCACACATTCAAATGTCTATTCAGTGAAGTGCCGTGATACGGGTATGGACTCAAATGGAATACTTTTTTTACGTACATAGTCACTCCCCCTCCTGGCAAGGAACTCCTTGAAAAACAGTCAGGTAATCTGTATCCTGGTAAAGGAAGCATCTAAATTTTCAAATTACTTAAGTGGTGCTCCGACGTACCAATAATTTCAGAGTCAATACCTACAACCAGTTACTAACTTTATCTCTAATACCTGATATAATTCGATGAAATGTTCTAATTCCTTTTCTATTTGGAAACATTACATCATCTGAAGGTGAGCCCTTAGTTAGAGGAACTTTCTTTAAGCAGGTATACCTGTTAGTTGATCTCAATCTAAAAAAGGTGCAGCTCTAACACCAACTACAACAGGAATTTTTCCATGAATGGAGAACCACCGCACGGTCAGTTTAACATGTCATGTATTCAAACTACAGATAAGAATAACACGTCGAGAAATGGGAAACAAAACTGAAGATCTGGTAGATGTTCAGCGTGTTTTTAAGAAAGGTAAGGGCACCGGCGAGGCAGTTCTGAAGTTACGATTGATAATGGAAATAATACTCGTTCATAAGATATGTCGACCTAATTGAAGTTGTTCAGAACATTAACAAAAATTAAGCAATACAGAACAACGGGTTGGACGCTAAGTACGAGAAAAACGAGGATGAAATATGTATGGAAGACCAAGAGTTCAGAACGTGGATTAGAAATGGGTTAAGTCGGGGGGGGGGGGGGGGGGGCGGAATTAGAAATTTCTTGTCGATGTTCTCCACATATATCTTCAATCTTTCTGCGAAGAACCTCCTAATTTTTTATCTTATCCGCCAGCCTAATTTTCTACAGCTTTCAATAACACCACGTTTGAAACGCATCGATTACATTTATTTCTCAAACGAGTGGATTCTCATCTTTTGCTGATTTTTCAAAGTCCATACCACTCCAGAGACCCTTTGTTTCCGTCAGTGATTCTTCGATACATAGTTTGGACAACTGGGACAAAAGTTTACATGCTTGTCTTACACACATTCTACTCCAATCACTTTGTTATTTGTATTCCGTTCTTACTGTTCCCATTAGGTTATTGCACGTATTGTAAATTACCAGACTTTCCCTACAGCTTAGATCTTTTTTGCTGAGGGTTTCGAACATCTTATATCATTTTACACTATCGAACGGATTGTCTTGGTCGATAAATGTTGTGAACGCAGCTTGATTTTTCTTAAGTCTCGCTTCCATTATCAGATGTAGCGTCAGATATGCCTTTATAACGGATCCTGTATCATATCAGTAAGTTTGAGCTGTTACACTGATTGTACGATAATTTTACCACTTTCCTACCATTGCTGTTTTCGGGATTGTTTGTTGCTTTTAGAAATCCCGAAGGATTGTTATCTTTGCCATACGCCTTATTTGATCGCAAGTCTTCCAAAGTCAGTAGCAAGAGCAGAACCACAACGACAATGATCACATTGGATAAACTGCAGCGTCGGTTGTAAATACTGAAATCCTTTATTTGACAGACAGATTTCGGTCACTGCGTGACCATCTTCAGTGCTAAAAATACATAAGAACCATCAGATATGAGAATCATAACACAAATGTGGCCCTACTTATAACCACCATCAAGAAATACAGAAACATAAAATGTATAGAGATACACAGATTCTCGTACATACCGTATTATCCGAACCTTGCAGGCCCATATCATAATAGCACAACATTTTCTATGAGGTGTGTAGTGTGATGATACGGGCCTACAAGGTTCGAATTATTCGGTATGTACGAGAATCTGTGTATTTGTATATATTTTTCTGTTTCTGTATTTTTTTATGGTGGCTATAAATAGTGCCACATTTGTGTTAAGATCCTCCTCTCTGACGGTTGTTATGAATTTTTAGATTAATGTGTTCACGCAGTGACCGAAATCGATCTATAAAATGAAAGATTTCAATAGTTACGACAGATGCTGACATTTATCCAAAATATGTTGACAATAATACTGTCGTGGTGCACACGGTTCTCATTGGAATCAGACATCAAGGGTACATTTAATCGACAGCTGCGAATCGAGTCCGTCGCTAGTGAACGAGGATGGATGCGTGAAAAGTAAGAAACCAAACGTAAGAAAAAAACGTTAAAGAAACGTCAGGCGATGATGCAGAGATGAAAGGCAGAGTAGTTGGACGCTGTGAACATAACACTTTGTGAATGAATCTTCGATGTATTGAAACTTCATGGCTTTTATAACTGTTGCGCCACACGAGGCAAAGCTATTACCAGCTACGTTTCCTAGGCACGAGTTACGAGATTTACTGCAAGGCAGGCGGGTTCGTGTCCAGGTCGGGCTCACAGTTTTCAGCTCGTTGGTTGGTTGGTTTGGGGGAGGGGACCAAACAGCCAGGTCATCGGCCCCATCGGATTAGGGGGAGGGGGGTTGCTTGGGGGAAGAGACCAAACTGCGAGGTCATCGGTCTCATCGGATTAGGAAAGAACGGGGAAGGAAGCCGGCCGTGCCCTTTCAAAGGAACCATCCCGGCATTTACGCGTAGTGATTTAGGGATATCACGGAAAACGTAAATCAGGTCGGCCGGACGCGAGTTTTAACTGTGGTAGTTTTAACTGTGGTCCTCCCGAATGCGAGTCCAGTGTGCCAACCACTGCGCCAACTCCCTCGGTATGACAGGTTGATGGGTCATGAGTTATGACGTTAGAGAATGACTTCCGCACTTCCTGCAATAGTTTTGTACCGTTGCTACAACTACACGAAAACGCGTGTTTTCCTCGCTAGACACGTTTCGATTTATTGAAATAAAGCATCATCAGTAATCTGTAATTAAAGATATTTACAGTCTGATTTGTTTTCTATGTCGAAGAGCAGTTCGCTAACAGTTAGTTTTTACTTACTGTTGGTTTTGACTTACTGTAATTTCTGCCTGGGTTTTCGCTTACTTCAGGAAATACCGTCCGCTAGCATGTGGTTGGTTTCTGATACACGACGTATCTGTACAGGGTAAACACTGTAGGGGAAGACAGAGATTGGCACATATCTAACCAATAATTGAAGACGTTTGGTGAAAGTATTGCTCTGAGATGAAGACAAAACTCGTGACGGGCTGAATCAAACCAGTCGGAGGACTGACGAGCGACAAAGACAAAAGTTCTTGGACGATGCATTTCCGGACAGAGGAATCGATAGAGACAGTCCAACATCATTGCCACGACATTCAGCAGACATAATCCCTCTTTACTTTTTTATTTGGTATTTCGTTTTTTGTAAAGTGTTGAGGTCAGCAGTTTATGATGTGCGCCGGCCGAAGTGGCCGAGCGGTTCTAGGCGCTACAGTCTGGAACCGCGCGACCGCTACGGTCGCAGGTTCGAATCCTGCCTCGGGCATGGATGTGTGTGACGTCCTTAGGTTAGTTAGGTTTAAGTAGGTCTAAGTTCTGGGGGACTTATGTCCTCAGCAGTTGAGTCCCATAGTGCTCAGAGCCATTTGAACCATTTTTTATGATGTCCACGAAAGCGAGAAGTACAGAGGCTGTGATGGAGGAGATGCTGGCAAAGCCATTGAGAGGGCCTGAGAATCTGTTTGACATTGCGTTATTCGTTAGGGGAGAACTGAAGAATCAAGTTTGCCACCAAGACAACTGGTAATTTTTGTTTTTTGTTTTTTTTTTGTTTTACCATTTTCGACAGATCTACACTGTGATGATCCGATCTCGTAACATTTTTAGATGTATGTGCATTTGCCTTAAGCGATTTATGGAAGTCACGGAACGACTAAATCAGGATGGCCAGACGCTGATTTGAACCGTCGTTCTCTCGAATGAGTGTTCAGTGTGCTATCGGCTGGACCATCTCGCTCCGTCAGTTTTAAGTGAAACGACTTGTTGCTGTATGACCAAAGCGTTGTTTTCACGTCGGGCTCTTTTGACCAGAGATCCACTTGTCGATATCGCAACGACAGAGAAAAGCGCCGAATACGCTTCTCTTCACGCGCAGCTGGCTGACGGAAGGCATTTAAACGGTCAGGGGGCGACGGAGGCGGCGGCGGCAGCGGCGACAGAGGCGGAGATCGGCGCGGCCGAGTCCGCACGCACTGACACGCGTACACACACACGCGTGCGCGCGCAGTGACACGCACATGTGGTTTGTGACGAAGCAGCGGCGGCCCGCGTGCCATTAGCATTTAGATGGCCTGCCGCGACGCACCGCCGCCAGCCAGCCGAGCCGCGGGATCGCCAATCTTGATGGCCGTCCCGACAGCTGGCACGGCGGGGTGACGTGTCGCAGCCGGAATAATGGCGACACACACACACACACACACACACACACACACACACGTGGACACGCGTGGAGGCTGCGGCGCACCCGAGACGCCATTTACGTAACAATTAGAGATGGGCCGCGCTGATTCCGCGTCCCCGGCAGCACGCTGGCGCGTCAGGTTGCGCGCCGTAGCACTGCCCTGCTGTCGGTGGCCCCGGCGTCTGTGATTCCGAGCCGCGGAGCCTTCGCGGACCAACACGCATGTGCGACGAGCAAAGGACAATACGGGCTTCCACACCTAACATTATTCTCCAGCTTATACGTCCATAAATAGATTGTTGTTGTTATTGTGGTCCTGAGACTGGTTTGATGCAGCTCTCCATGCTACTCTATCCTGTGCAAGCTTTTTCATCTCCCAGTACCTACTGCAACCTACATCCTTCTGAATCGGCTTAGTGTATTCATCTCTTGGTCTCCCTCTACGATTTTTACCCTCCATGCTGCCCTCCAATACTAAATTGATGATCCCTTGATGCCTCAGAACATGTCCTACCAACCGATCCCTTCTTCTGGCCAAGTTGTGCCACAAACTTCTCTTCTCCCCAATCCTATTCAATACTTCCTCATTAGTTATGTGATCAACCCATCTAATCTCTTCTCCCCAATCCTATTCAATACTTCCTCATTAGTTATGTGATCTACCCATCTAATCTTCAGCATTCTTCTGTAGCACCACATTTCGAAAGCTTCTATTCTCTTCTTGTCCAAACTATTTATCGTCCATGTTTCACTTCCATACATGGCTACACTCACTACGAATACTTTCAGAAATGACTTCCTGACACTTAAATCAATACTGGATGTTAACAAATTTCTCTTCTTCAGAAACGCTTTCCTTGCCATTGCCAGCCTACATTTTATATCCTCTCTACTTCGACCATCATCAGTTATTTTGCTCCCCAAATAGCAAAACTCCTTTACTACTTTAAGTGCCTCATTTCCTAATCTAATTCCCTCAGCATCACCCGACTTAATTCGACTACATTCCATTATCCTTGTTTTGCTTTTGTTGATGTTCATCTTATATCCTCCTTTCAAGACACTGTCCATTCCGTTCACCTCCTCTTCCAAGTCCATTGCTGTCTCTGACAGAATTACAATGTCATCGGCGAACCTCAAAGATTTTATTTCTTCTCCATGGATTTTAACACCTACTCCGAATTTTTCTTTTGTTTCCTTTATTGCTTGCTCAATATACAGATTGAATAACATCGGGGAGAGCCTACAACCCTGTCTCACTCCCTTCCCAACTGCTGCTTCCCTTTCATGTGCCTCGACTCTTATAACTGCCATCTGGTTTCTGTACAAATTGTAAATAGCCTTTCGCTCCCTGTATTTTACCCCTGCCACCTTTAGAATTTGAAAGACAGTATTCCAGTCAACATTGTCAAAAGCTTTCTCTAAAAATGCTAGAAACGTAGGTTTGCTTTTCCTTAGTCTTTCTTCTAAGATAAGTCGTAAGGTCAGTATTGCCTCACGTGTTCCAGTGTTTGTACGGAATCCAAACTGATCTTCCCCGAGGTTGGCTTCTACTAGTTTTTCCATTCGTCTGTAAAGAATTCGTGTTAGTATTTTGCAGCTGTGACTTATTAAACTGATAGTTCGGTAATTTTCACATCTGTCAACACCTGCTTTCTTTGGGATTGGAATTATTATATTCTTCTTGAAGTCTGAGGGTATTTCGCCTGTTTCATACATCTTGCTCACCAGATGGTAGAGTTTTGTCAGGACTGGCTCTCCCAAGGCCGTCAGTAGTTCCAATGGAATGTTGTCTACTCCGGGGGCCTTGTTTCGACTCAGGACTTTCAGTGCTCTGTCAAACTCTTCACGCAGTATCATATCTCCCATTTCATCTTCATCTACATCCTCTTCCATTTCCATAATATTGTCCTCAAGTACATCGCCCTTGTATAGACCCTCTATATACTCCTTCCACCTTTCTGCTTTCCCTTCTTTGCTTAGAACTGGGTTGCCATCTGAGCTCTTTAATATTCATACAAGTCGTTCTCTTATCTCCAAAGGTCTCTTTAATTTTCCTGTAGGCAGTATCTATCTTACCCCTAGTGAGATAGGCCTCTACATCCTTACATTTGTCCTCTAGCCATCCCTGCTTAGCCGTTTTGCACTTCCTGTCGATCTCATTTTTGAGACGTTTGTATTCCTTTTTGCCTGCTTCATTTACTGCATTTTTATATTTTCTCCTTTCATCAATTAAATTCAATAAATACTAGCCCTCGTCTTTTTACCTACTTGATCCTCTGCTGCCTTCGCAACTTCATCCCTCAAAGCTACCCATTCTTCTTCTACTGTATTTATTTCCCCCATTCCTGTCAATTGTTCCCTTATGCTCTCCCTGAAACTCTGTACAACCTCTGGTTCTTTCAGTTTATCCAGGTCCCATCTCCTTAAATTCCCACCTTTTTGCAGTTTCTTCAGTTTTAATCTACAGGTCATAACCAATAGATTGTGGTCAGAGTCCACATCTGCCCCTGGAAATGTCTTACAATTTAAAACCTGGTTCCTAAATCTCTGTCTTACCATTATATAATCTATCTGATACCTTTTCGTATCTGCAGGGTTCTTCCATGTATACAACCATAAATAGATTATGGGATATGAAAGAAGAGTTTGGTAGAGCAATGAAGGTATGAGCAGGACAGGTATCAATACTAATGTTTTGTAACGGAAGGCACGATGTCTCTAGCATCCAGCGACCACTGAAAATAAAATGCGAGTAAGACTGCGAGGGTTCCGCACGAACTTAATTCTGTATATACACTCTTCTTCACAAATTAAGGATGATGCTGATACATGGTGAAACAACGCTCTGGTGGGCGATCTGCGGGTTTAAATCACCTCGGGGTATGACCATGCGATGCATTTGACCTGTGGCGGCGCTGGTACCAATCCACATACGCAGAGGTGTGTTGGTGCATGTCAGAGTACGCTGCAGACGTTTTCAGACGTGCTGACGGTGGCGGTATGTTGAAAATGGCTCAGAGAACACATATTGATGACGTTAAGAGGGCTAAAATACTAGGGCGACTGGAGACTGGACCAACACAGCAGGTCGCAGCACGGGCCCTCCGTGTGCCACAAAGTATCTCAAGACTATGGCAACGAATCCAGCAGACAGGAAACGTGTCAAGGCGCTACAGTACGGGACGTCCACAGTGTACAACACTACAAGAAGACTGATATCTCACCATCAGTGCCCGCGGACGCCCGCGGAGTACTGCAGGTAGCCTTGCTCGGGACCTTACTGCAGCCACTGGAACAGTTGTCTCCAGACACACAGTCTGCAGACGACTGGACAGAGATGGTTCATTCGCCCGCAGACCTGCAAGGAGCATTCCGCTGAACCCTGCTCACAGGAGAGCCCGTAAAGCCTGGTGTCAAGAACACAGTATATGGTCATTGGAACAGTGGTCCCAGGCTAAGTTCACGGACGAGTCCAGGTATAATCTGACCAGTGATCCTCGCCGGGTTTTCATCTGGCGTGAACCAGGAACCAGATACCAACCCCTTAATGTCCTTCAAAGGACCTGTATGGAGGTCGCGGTTTGATGGTGTGGGGTGGGATTATGATTGGTGCACGTACACCCCTGCATGTCTTTGACAGAGGAACTGTAGCAGATCAGGTGTACGGGACGTCATTTTGCCCCAGTACGTCCGCATTTCAGGTATTTAGTGGGTCCCACCTTCCCTGATGGATGATAACGCACCGCACCACTGAGCTGCCATCGTAGAGGAGTACCTTGAAACAGAAGATATCAGGCGAATAGAGTGGCCTGCCTGTTCTCCAGACCTAAACCCCATCGAGCACGTCTGGGATGCTCTCGGTCGACGTATCGCTGCACGTCTTCAAACCAGTATGACACTTTAGGAGCTCAGACAGGCACTGGTGCAAGAATGGGAGGCTATACCGCAGCAGCTGCTCGACCACCTGATCCAGAGTATGCCAACCCCTTGTACGGTCTGAGTACGTGTGCATGGTGATCATATCCCATACCGATGACGGGGTACATGCGCAGGAAACAGTGGCGGTTTGTAGCACATGTGTTTCAGGACGGTTTTCTCAACTTATCACCAATACCGTGGACTTAAAGATCTGTGTCGTGTGTGGTCCCTATGTGCCAATGCTATTAGCGCCACTTCTGTGTAGTGTCACGTTATGTGGCACCACATTCTGCACATATCCTTAATTTGTGAGAATGAGTGTAGATAGGTCATCCATCCCGGAAATCGAGAATCTCGACAGTTTTTGCCTGTTATCCCCACTTTAAGGCAAATAAAGTGGTATACCTACCTAATATCGTGTACCCCCCCCCCCCCCCCCCCCACGAGCACGCAGAAATGCCTCGAAACTACATGGCGCTATAGTCTGGAACCGCGCAACCGCTACGGTCGCAGGTTCGAATCCTGCCTCGGGCATGGATGTGTGTGATGTCCTTAGGTTAGTTAGGTTTAAGTAGTTCTACGTTCTAGGGGCTGATGACCTCAGAAGTTAAGTCCCATAGTGCTCAGAGCCATTTGAACCACTACATGGAATGGACTCGACTAATGAAGTAGTGCTGGAGGGAATTGACACCATGAATCCTGCAGGACTGCCCATAAATCCGTAAGAGTACGAGAAGGTGGAAATCTCTTCTGAACAGCACGTTGCAAGGCTTCCCAAATATACTCAATAATGTTCATGACTGGGGAGTTTGGCGGCCAGCGGAAGTGTTTAAACTTAGAAGAGTATCCCTGGAGCCACTCTGTAGCATATGTGGAGGTGTAGGCGTGTCGCATTGTTCTTCGGAATGCACAATGGTCATGAATGGATGCACGTGACCGGATAGGACGCACAGGCACGTCGTATCTAGACGTATCAGGGGTCCCTTATCATTCCAACTGCGCAAGCCCATTACAAAGCTTCCACCAGATTGAACAGTCCCCTGCTGACATGCGGGGTCCATGGATTCATGAGGTTGTCTCCATACCGGTACACGTCCATCCCATCGATACAATTTGAAACGAGCTCGTCCGAGCAGGCAACATGTTTCCAGTCATTAACAGTCCAATGTCGATGTTGATGGGCTCAGGCAAGGAGTAAAGCTTTGTGTCATGCAGTCACGATGGGTACACGAGTGGGCCTTCGGCTCCGAAATCCCATACCGTTGATGTTTCGTTGAATGCTTCCCGCGCTGATACTTGTTGAAGGCCCTACATTGAAATCTGCAGCGACCTGCGGCAAGGTTTACGTCTTTCTCGATTAACGATTCTCTTTAGTCGTCGTTGGTCCTGTTCTTGCAGAATCTTTTTCCGGCTGCAGCGCTGTCGGAGATTTGATGTTTTACCGGATTCCTGATATTCACGGTACACTCTTGAAATGGTCGTACGGGAAAATCTCCACTTCATCGCGATATGCTGTGTCCCATCGCTCGTGTGTCGACTATAGCATCACCTTCAAACTAACTTAAATCTTAATAGCCTGCCATTGCACTAGCAGTAACCGGTGTAACAACTGCGCCAGACACTTGTCTTATACAGGGTGTTACAAAAAGGTACGGCCAAACTTTCAGGAAACATTCCTCACACACAAATAAAGAACAGATGTTATGTGAACATGTGTCCGGAAACGCTTAATTTCCATGTTAGAGCTCATTTTAGTTTCGTCAGTATGTTCTTCCACCTACGCTCAATGGAGCGCGTTATCATGATTTCATATGGGATACTCTACCTGTGCTGCTAGAACATGTGCCTTTACAAGTACGACACAACATGTGGTTCATACACGATGGAGCTCCTGAACATTTCAGTCGAAGTGTTCGTACGCTTCTCAACAACAGATTCGGTGAGCGATGGATTGGTAGAGGCGGACCAATTCCATGGCCTCCACGCTCTCCTGACCGCAACCCTCTTGACTTTCATTTATGGGGGCATTTGAAAGCTCTTGTCCACGCAACCCCGGTACCAAATGTAGAGACTCTTCGTGCTCGTATTGTGGACGGCTGTGATACAATACGCCATTCTCCAGGGCTGCATCAGCGCATCAGGGATTCCATGCGACGGAGGGTGGATGCATGTATCCTCGCTAACGGAGGACATTTTGAACATTTCCTGTAACAAAGTGTTTGAAGTCACGCTGGTACGTTCTGTTGCTGTGTGTTTCCATTCCATGATTAATGTGATTTGAAGAGAAGTAATAAAATGAGCTCTAACATGGAAAGTAAGCGTTTCCGGACACATGTCCACATAACATATTTTCTTTCTTTGTGTGTGAGGAATGTTTCCTGAAAGTTTGGCCGTACCTTTTTGTAACACCCTGTATAGGCGTTGCCGACCGCGGCGCCCTATTCTGCCTGTTTACATATCTCTGTATTTGAATACGCATGGCTATACCAGGTTCCTTGGCGCTTCAGTGTGACACTGGTAACATCTTGGTCCCGCGAAGATATTCGAGAATGACAAAAATAAATTTTTTCATGTGATACTATTACATGTAATCTACTCCGGATATTTCTCTTTACATGTACTGTGAAACTTTGCTTCTTGCCAAATTCCATGAATCTAAGTCAGCGGGAAGTACCCTACATATGAGTGAATTTGCGAGTATGAAAATATTTGACACAAATTGCCGTACCTTTTGATCGCTTTGACCTAGAACTTTAACTTGTTGAATTCACGCCACGTCGAGTTGCCGCACTAAGCCCGGGTAAAGTAGGTCCGACACGATATTAGCAGCTATCCCGTAACTTTCGTAGCCTCAGTGTATCGCAACATATTTCTATCACAACATATTTCCTGTAAAATCAGGGACGAATAAAAACTTATTAACCACATATCATTAAACAGACTATATACTATAAATGGCACGAAGCACAACTTGAGTACAGCTGACGCAATGATTACAGCGAATCAGAATACAGTTTGTGTTGAGCTATGCCATATACGGACGTTTTTTACTGCGGATTGTCGAATTATTTCATGTTTGAAATGAAACTGAATTTCTCCACGATTAACGTTAGTGTTAGTCAGTGCTGAATCGAGCGTCAGCAGCGAATGAAGTACAGAAACCTAGCAAAATCTACTGTTGCCAAACGGAGTCTAACGAATAAGCACAAAATCTTGTTTGGGCAGAAACGGATTCTAGACCACAATTGACACTCAGTCGTCAGAGAAGAAAAAAGAAGCACTGTAAATCGAGATATTTGTGAGTGAGGGGGGGGGGGAGGACGGTGAACAGTCGTTCGTCGTTCCACACATTTTTATTTTCGTTTGAGCCGTAATTATCGACACCTAGACCAATCAGATCAACCAAAGGAAGATGGTTCAAATGGCTCTGAGCACTATGGGACTCAACTGCTGTGGTCATAAGTCCCCTAGAACTTAGAACTACTTAAACCTAACTAACCTAAGGACAGCACACAACACCCAGCCATCACGAGGCAGAGAAAATCCCTGACCCCGCCGGGAATCGAACCCGGGAACCCGGGCGTGGGAAGCGAGAACGCTACCGCACGACCACGAGATGCGGGCACCAAAGGAAGATACTTTGTTTTTCTTTCTTGGGGTCGTCAGCATTCTGTCTGGTTTGATACTGCCCACACAGATTCCGCTGGTGTGTCGACTTCATCATCTCACAGCAGCACTTGCATCCTACGTCCTCAGTTATTTGTTCCAAACTTCACAGTTTCAGTCTGTCGGAGGTTTCTAATCACACTCTCTGAAATACTTTAGCGTTTAGCAGGTGAGAGCCGCGAGTTTTTATGTGACAGGCCAAAAAAATCTAACATGTAATCCAGATTACACAAATTTATTTAAGGAAACACGTGAACTTTGACATGTTCAAATGAATAAACGATTCAGTATGTGTAGTTCGAGCAATGTCCAGCTGAGGTATAAAATGATGATATTTCGTAGAGCTTCTGTCTCAGATAATTTCAGTTAAGCACAGTATGAGTTCAGATACTACTAGAAGAGACAGAAAACACTTCACTTAACAAATGTTCCCAAGAAAACTACACCAAGCATCAATAAACATTTAGCTAATACATTATTTAACACGTGTAACAACAGCAGATGAAAAGTGGCAATGACACAAACTTTAAATACAACCTTTATATGGGTCAGATAGATAATATTAAAATAAATTTGTCATAAATACTTAGCGGTTGTCTCATTAAAACAGCGAAACGTACTCTTAAGTAGAATGCACATCTCAGCCAAGAGAGAGCATACCAATGTACACAACATACACAGCTTGATTTCAACCTGTGGTAAGTTCTATAAAATAATCTATATATAAAACTTCACCAAAAACACCCACACGTATTCAACTAAAACAGCAATCAGTAAAAGCTGAGTGCCAAACAAATTTCACAACAGCAGAATACGTAACAATCATAATTACTAACAGGGTTCAAACTCGATAGACATGAACCAGATAACAGCCGCGAATAACTGTTCTTTCAGTGCTAGTTAGTTAAGCTGAAACCTGTTACACCATTACATAAATCGATTTAACTCAGATTATATAACACAAATAGTTTCAACAACTTATATAACACACATAGTTTCAACAACCATAGGCACAGCCGATAGCTCTGGATAACAGTTCACCTACATCTACATAGATACTCGGCAAGCTATCGTACGGTGCGTGGCTGAGGGCATCCTGTACCACTACTAGTCTTTATTTTTCCTGTTCCACTTGCGAATAGAGCGAGGGAGAAACAACTGTCTATATGCCCCCGTATGAGTCATAATCTCTCATATCCTGTCTTCGTTGTCCTGAAACGCCATGTATGTTGGCGGCCGAAGAATCGTTCGGCTTCAAATTCCGGATCTCTAAACTATCTCAGTAGTGTCTTTCGGAAAGAACGACGCGTTCCCTCCAAGAATTGTCGTTTGAGTTACCGAAACATCTCCGTAACACTGAAATCGACCATTCGCCTTCCTAACCACACTTCTCACATGCTCGTTCCATTTCATATCGCTTTGCAACGTTATGCACTGATATTTAAATGGCTTGACTGTATCAAGCAGGTCACTAGTAATATTGTATTCTAACTTTGCAGGTTCGTTCTTCCTACTCATCCGAGTTAACTTACATTTTTCCACATTTAGAGCTTGCTGCCATTCATAAACAGTTTGTACACTTTACACACTAAGGTGCGCAGCAAATTAGTACAACAAGGACCGATGACTACGTGTCACTAATTCGACTTCGCCCATGAATTTTGTAGAGAGAAATAAAGTTCCAAGGACGTCTTGCACCACAGTCAAGCAACGATCTTACCTGTTGTGCAAGTTGGTGGAATAGAGAATCACACAGACCCTCAAGGTGATATTCAATTTCGGCATATAGTGATGGCGTCCATGTCCCACATGGTTGCCGGCATCTGTCACTGAATGCCACTGCTACTGTTACAGAGGAAAATAGCTTCGACTGGGCTCATACGTGTCACTGTTAAGTCTTTACGCCAGAGAGCGCGCAAGCCCTCCAGCGGGACGCAAAAGAGGCGGTTCCTTAGCTAACTCCTTTAGTATCAGCTGATAGTTGCCCATACGTGCTGAAGTGGTCTCGTGTACGTTTTTCGAAAGGGGTACAGCGACTAACGGAGTGGCCGCACTTTTTCCAAATTGTTCCCCTCCTGCTGTACCGTGCGCCACAAATCCAGGCGCTCACAGCAGAGCAGGACTCGTGGCGTGGCGTTAGCGGCCATTAGCGTGATGCACGCCCTGTCGTGTCCGACACGCTTTTACGCGTGTCCTCTTCCGCCGCCCACGCACGGCTTCCCCCTCCCCCTACTAACCCTCTCCCCCACCCCCACCCACACGAGTAACATACCACGTGCCGGGACACGCGACACGGGACACGCGCTGGAATGCCGCCATCCATACTCATTGGGGGGCTTTTAAGCGCTGACGCCGCTGCCCGTGTACCAGCTTTCTATTATTTAAACAGTTCCGCGGCGCGCTAGCTGTCGCGTAAAAAACAATTTTTATTCCCTCGGTGTCCGGGCGCGGAGCAAATGTTGACGAATGTGGAAACAAACCGGATTTTTTAAAATAACACGTGTTCATGATTTCTCGTTTCAGAGTGGAATGTTTATGTTGGCACCGTTGTTGACCAGCTTTTTTAAGCGCCGCGTCGCTTGTGCCACCCGGAATGCTGTCGATACTGCAGACCCGGTGTCAGGCGTAACTGCATTGTTTTTCTACAATCGGCAGATATATGGCGGGCAAATCGGAAGCGCAGTTGAAAACACAGCCCTTTTATTTTCGAATGAAATAATAACTTTGTTTCAATTTCGTATTTATTGCTGCGGTAAAAATTTTTATCGGCTTAAAGGACAGTGCCTGCCGCAAGGCATTCAAATTTAGAGGCTTTTCACCTGAATTCAGAAAAACGAAGTTAAATTATTGAAGAGCCAATAAAAGAGTAAATCATCTATATTTCAGTTACATAATGAAACGAATTAAGCCGTCTATTGGATACTACAACAATGTTTTAAGCCGTGTACCGGGTACTACAACATTGACTTTCCGTGTATCAGATACTTCAATACTCTTTTGCATGCTCAGCCATCGCCATATAAAACCTGTAGATAAAGCAATACACGCCAAATTATTATCTTTGGTATTAATGCTTATACAGTTTTATAATGTTGCTCGTATTCATATAGTAAAGAAAAATGTCGGACATACAGTAATTAAAGGATGTTTGCGACCATCTACACACCTAATGGCAATATCTTGAGAAGCAATTTAATTTTGGCTATACATTGACTCACTTCTACAGCATCTTGTGTAAAAACCAGAAAAGTCAACCAAACTGTTAATGAATGCTTGTTAATACACAATCTGATGAAGCACTTAGCTTCACAATTTATGCATTTTTATTACCTTTAGATACTTTACACCTGAGTGAAGGGTCTAGAGGACAGAGTAAACTTTGTGCGTTTTAGATGATATCAAAAGTGTTCCATTGGGATGAAATGCAAGTATTAATTATAGTATGCCAATTTTGTCTCAAATCGAAATTCTGAAACACACTTAACTCATTCAAAAACTGATTTGCATAAAGAAGACCGTACGAACAACTGGGTTGACTTTGGAGAGGTGCGTCAGCTCCCACACGAAAAATCGTGTGTTACTTGTCACGTTGTTATGAGAAACACGTTGTCTGTACTTCCTCCTTATGTTAAAGTGTTGAAACTTCAATGATAAGTGGAGCCAGAAGCACCAATAAACCGTGAAGAATAGTGAAACTAACGGTATTTTCTTAATTTTCTAACCGGCCGGAGTGGCCGAGCGGTTCTAGGCGCTACAGTCTGGAACCGCGCGACCGCTACGGTCGCAGGTTCGAATCCTGCCTCGGACATGGATGTGTGTGATGTCCTTAGGTTAGTTAGGTTTAAGTAGTTCTAAGTTCCCGGGGACTGATGACATCAGCAGTTAAGTCCCATAGTGCTCTGAGCCATTTGAACCATTTCATTTTCTACAATTAAAATAGCGAAAAAACACTAGGCAAATTTCTGTAAAGCTGTGACTATGGGCTTGAGATACTAACTACGCTGTTTCCACTTCTACGAGGTCATGAAGAACAGATCTAAATATATTGTGCTCCTTCGTTTTCTTCAGCGAAAAAGGAGCCCATGGTGCTGAACTGAAGCCAGGCCTGTGCAAGCGCATGCAAAAATTCTTCCACCGAGATTTTGAAGGAAATAATTTCTTTACTTGATAAGAACAAGCGATCAATACTCCCAATTTTTATGAAAAGTAAGAAAATCCACAGTAATTTATAGATCACTGCATTATCGAAAAGATATTGAATTTCCCAGATCTTTTTCGTATTTACCTTAGTTGCCATTTTCTTTTTACCTATACCACGCCAACTTCCCTGGTTGTTATCGTCAGCTGTAACTGCTGTCTCTCTAGATTCCAACTAATCTGTGAGCACTGCACATAGCTAGTCGCCATGGAAATCTTTTCCGTGCAATGATAAACGCAGTCAAAAGAAATTAGAAAACAACAGAGGCTATACCATAAAGTCACACAGTTTGGGCAAAGAAAAAACAAAACCCTTCACTAAAAAGCCACTTCATAGGCATCTATCTACGAACCGTGAGAAAAGACTGAAATGTTTCCCGATGTGATGTAAGTAAACTGAGTTCCGAATACCGGGCTTTACTTAAGCTAAAAACTATAAAGTTTGCCAAAAAGCCTGAAGGATGATAATTTAAAATTAAATAATTAAAATTGTCCCAAAACGTAACGATGCAATGAAGTTATTTTCAGTCCCGTTACCGTGCAGACAGTAGCAAGAAAATGTTTTATTTTGTGAGGTATGCATCAAAACAAGTACTCTTGCTTATCTTGACTTGTCGTGTAACTAGTTCATATGGAAGCTCGTTCATAATGCAAGCTGTTGAAAAAGTTCTAGACTATCAGCCACGTAAATTAACGTATCTGTACTAAAGTGTCCGATGAGACAGTCGTCTGCCAGACTGAAAATGTGCACAGTGTAGAATAGCTGGCACAGATGTATTGGCATGTATTGCTTGACAGTGAGTTAAAAGGCGTAACAGGCCTGTTAAGACTGTCAATAAATACTTAACTTTGACAAAAAATTTACAGCCTCTTGTAATGTTTGTTCTCAACCTTAACAAATACGACGTGACTTTTTACGTTTTGCAAATAAACCTCTCTCTGATTTTCATTTTAGGCATTAAAATGGTCAGTGATACATGTACAGTGGGAAATTGTAATCTGAGTGATGATAGTCGTTTGAGATGTCATTGACAAAGTATATTCACTTTTTCAAAGTGCTTTCATCTCTCTCCGGAAGTGGATAATGTACGATGTAAGGACAACTCGGTCGAAATTAGAAGGAAAAGCCACGTGGCCGCCCATGTAGAGTCCTGAACTCATGTTATGGCAATATCAAAGACAATCCAGGAAATCTGACGTAAATAACTGTCTAAAATGTGGCAAGTGACACCAACAGTAAATAATAACTTGTGTTTTTCATTGCACACTACTACAATAAAACACAAGAATCTTATATTCTGAATTTTGGTTATTGAGAAAGTACGAATAATCACATAAATGGCTTACACCGCACACTAGTATTGGTGATACTACAGGGTGTCCAGAAAAGGACTCCTTGATTTCAAAATTAAATATCTCGAAAACAAAGATCGCTAGAGGAATGCAGTAAACGGTATGTTTATTGTGAAACCTGTAAGAAGTTTATACAGCAGTTTGAAATAATAGTTACAAAAGCTGCTAACAGATGGCGCTGTACGCTGTACAGCTCATATCAGCATACATAAGTGAAATAATCGTATGAAAACAATCTTTTCAATCACATCACAATGTTTTCAAAATGTTCACCATTGGCACTACAGAGGTGGCGCAAACGAAGAATGAAATTCGCCATCACATTTCGTAGTGTCTCAACTGAAATGGATTCACATGCCACAGAGATCGCCGATTCAAGCTCGTCCAGCGTGGCGGGATGCTTCGGGTAGACCATGTCCTTCACTGTGCCCCACAAAAAAAAGTCACAGGGAGTCAAATCCGGTGAATATGGAGGCCAATCCATGCCTGCACCAGTAAATTTGGGATATTCCAAAGCAGTGACTCGATTCCCGAAGTATTCCTCAAGAAAGCGAAACACTTGTTCGGTCCGATGTGGTCGGGCTCCATCTTGCATAAACCATTCAGTACCAGGTCGATCCTCTAACGGTTGCTGTATGGCGACAAATTGTTCCAAAATTGCAACGTAACGTGCACTAGTGACCGTTTCTCGAATGAAAAAAGAGCCAATAATGCCTCTGCTGCATACTGCAGCCCACACAGTAACTTTAGGAGAATACAGGGGTTTCGCTTCACACCAATATGGCTTTTCGGAACCCCAAAATCGCCAGTTCTGCTTATTCACGTATCCATTCAGGTGGAAGTGTGCTTCATCTGTAAACCAGATGCAGCCAACATCAAATCCTTCACTATGAATCATTGTGAGCATCTGATTAGCAAAGGCAACCCTTTGTTGCAGAGCTCGTACGGGTATGGCCTGGTGCGTTTGAATTTTGAATGGAAACATGTGTAGGCTCTTTCTCAGTATTTTCTGCGTGCTGGAACGCTTCAAACCAGTCTCAGATGCAATTCTATGGACGGATGACATTGGATTTCGCGGAATAATTCCAGAAACTGTGGCGATATTTCCAGGCGTAACTGCGGTTTGCTTGCGGCCAACATGCCCCACTAGATCATCAGTTACGCTGCCTGTTCGTTGAAATTTTGCCAATAGCGTACGAATGGTTTTCGCATCGGGTCCTTTTGGAACATTAAATCGCGCTTGAAAACTTCGCCTTGTTGCCGTAGGATCCTCTTCTAACCTTTGGTACTCTAGCACCAGAAAAACGCGTTGTTCAATGGAGTACATGGTTTTAATCCCTTCCTTCGGTACACTAACCTCCTTTCACGTTCCAATAGTGGAACTGATCGCTCTGGGCTTCGGATCACTATTTATAATAGGCATTACGTATGGCGATTACAGCGCCATCTGTTAGCAGCTTTTGTAACTATTATTTCAAACTGCTGTATAAACTTCTTACAGCTTTCGCAATAAACATACCGTTTACTGCATTCCTCTATCGATATTTGTTTTCGAGACATTTAATTTTGAAATCAGGGAGTCCTTTTCTTGCAGCTCTATACTATGAGGAGTAGAACTGTAACTGCGGAACTCCGCAGGCTGGCCCAAGCGTTGTGCAACAGACATATTGTAACAGTAGAGGTCACCAAGGGTACACAAACATGGGCACTGATGTCATTATATCCCCAGTACTCCCATACAATTCAACCATACACAGACATGATTCAACAGATAGACCTTTATTAAAGAGGGAAGAAGACGATTATTACAGCCGACATCAATGCAAGATCCTCCTTGCGGCATTGTCATCAGACCAACATAGACATAACTATTTTTAACCATATAGATGTAGACATAGAAATAGATTGGCGTGTGTATCTGAATGTAACGCCAAGTGATCTAATTGCAATCAACATGACATAAACACTGCAGCACATCATACACCATCATCAAACAAATATATGTTAATCAGGGCAAATAGGGAGAGAATTCAAAACAATGTTAGAGATACACTGGTGGAAAACGTAGATGGAACTGAAGACCTAAGGGCATATAGACTTCAGTAAATACACTACTGGCCATTACAATTGCTACACCAAGAAGAAATGCAGATGATAAACGGGTATTCATTGGACAAATATATTACACTAGAACTGACATGTGATTACATTTTCACGCTATTTGGGTGCATAGATCCTGAGAAATCAGTGCCCAGAACAACCACCTCTGGCCGTAATAACGGCCTTGATACGCCTGGGCATTGAGTCAAACAGAGCTTGGATGGTGTGTACAGGTACAGATGCCCATGCAGCTTCAACACGATACCACAGTTCATCTGTCGTAGTGACTAGCATATTGTGACGAGCCAGTTGCTCGGCCACCATTGACCAGACATTTTCAATTGGTGAGAGATCTGGAGAATGTGCTGGCCGTGGCAGCAGTTGAACATTTTCTGTATCCAGAAAGGCCCGTACAGGATCTGCAACATGCGGTCGTGCATTATCCTGCTGAAATGTAGGATATCGCAGGGATAGAATGAAGGGTAGAGCCACGGGTCGTAACACATCTGAAATGTAACGTCCACTGTTCAAAGTGCCGTCAATGCCAACAAGAGGTGACCGAGACGTGTAACCAATGGCACCCCATACCATCACACCGCGTGATACGACAGTATGGCGATGACGAATACACGCTTCCAATGTGCGTTCACCACGATGTCGCCAAACACGGATGCGACCATCATGATGCTGTAAACGGAACCTGGATTCATCCGAAAAAAATGACGTTTCTCCATTCGTGCACCCAGGTTCGTCGTTGAGTACACCATCGCAGGCGCTCCTGTCTGTGATACGGCGTCAAGAGTAACCGCAGCCATGGTCTCCGAGCTGATAGTCCATGCTGCTGCAAACGTCGTCGAACTGTTCGTGCAGATGGTTTTTGGCTTGCAAACGTCCCTATCTGTTGACTTAGGGATCGAGACGTGGCTGCACGATCCGTTACAGCCATGCGGATAAGATGCCTGTCATCTTGACTGCTAGTGATACGAGGCCGTTGGGATACAGCACGGCGTTCCGTATTGCCCTCCTGAATCCACCGATTTCATATTCTGCTAACAGTCATTGGATCTCGACCAACGTGAGCAGCAATGTCGCGATATGAAAAACCGCAATCGCTTTAGGCCACAATCCGATCTTTATCAAAGTTGGAAACGTGATGGTACGCATCTCTCCTCCTTACACGAGGCATCACAACAACTTTTCACCGCGCAATGGCGGTCAACTGCTGTTTGTGTATGAGAAATAGCAGCATGTCAGCATGTTGTAGGTGTCGCCACCGGCGCCAACCTTGTGTGAATGCTGTGAGAAGCTAATCATTTGCATATCACAGCATCTCCTTCCTGTTGGTTAAATTTCGCGTCTGTAGCACGTAATCTTCGTGGTGTAGCAATTTTCATGGCCAGTAGTGTATTACAAACTGCCCAACGAAAATACATACCGACTTCCACTAACAAGCGTATGACAGATGCTCCCTGGAGCTCCGAGCTATCTAGACGAAGACAGGATATGAGACGTAAGAAAAGGCTCTACCAGAAGGTAATTACCACCCGGAACACACGGATTCGACTGCAAGAAGACAGGAACACAAAAACTAAATTCAAAACTGTACTAATGACGACTAGACAAGAACATTGGGAACACTACATCACATCACATCCACAAAAGAACATATGGAGAATACCATACGAACTTATAACTGAGAAAATTAAGTCCCCTCTTGTTCTGGCTACACTAAGGCAGAAAGACGGAACTATGACCCGGAGACGGAGACAAACAGCACAATATCTACTCCGATCCACGAACAAATACACAAGTACACACACCTATGGGACTTAAGTTCTAAGGTCATCAGTCCCATAGAACTTAGAACGACTTAAACCTAAGGACATCACACACATCCATGCCCGAGGCAGGATTCGAACCTGCGACCGTAGCGGTCGCGCCGTTCCGGACTGAAGCGGTCCTAGGCAGGTTCAATTCCTGCCTAGGGCATGGATGTGTGTGATGTGCTTAGGTTGGTTAGGTTTAAGTAGTTCTAAGTTCTAGGGGACTGATGACCTCAGAAGTTAAGTCCCATAGTGCTCAGAGCCATTTGAACCATTTTTGAGTTATGAGGAATGTTTATGCGCGTTTCAAGTTCTATGAGGCTTAGATCGTGCGATAATAAATAAGGAAGGAGAAGCACACAGCTGTCAAATGCAATCCCATTGGTTTTTATTACTCTTGTACGAGTATATCCAGATTTCGGCTACGAACAGCCATCATGAGTGCTTGGTGTTATCTAACTCGCAATATGAGCTTTGTTAAACAGAATATGTTGGACAGCTATAGTAAGTCTGATCCTTACATTCGTATATTGATATTATGTTGCACTTTTACAACTCGCTGACTTAACTAACTTTGATTCTATAAGGAACTGTTGGGCACAGCTACCGTACACTATTAGGAAGATGAGGCACATAGTAACCAGTATCAACCCCGTTAGTTTTTGATACTCTTGCATATCTACACTCATGTTCATAAATTAAGGATAATTGCAGAATGTGGTGCCACACAACGTGGCACCACACAAAACTGGCGCTAATAGAATAGGCACATAGGGGACACACACAACACAAATCTGTAAGTCAACGGTATTGGTGACAAGTTGAGAAAACTGTGCCGAAACACATGTGCTACAAAACGACTCTGTTTCCTGCGCATATAACCCAACATCAATATGTAATGATCACCATGCACACGTACACAGGCCGCACAATGGGTTGGCATACTGTGGATCAGGTGGTCGAGCAGCTGCTGGGGTATAGCCTCCCATTCTTGCACCAGTCCAGTCGGAGCTGCTGAAGTGTCCTAGGGGTTTGAAGACGTGCAGCGATACATCGACCGAGAGCATCCCAGACGTGCTCAATGGGGTTTAGGTCTGGAGAACAGGCAGGCCACTCCATTCGCCTGATATCTTCTGTTTCAAGATACTCCTCCACGATGGCAGCTCGGTGGGGCCGTGCGTTGTCATCAGTTAAGAGGAAGGTGGGACCCACTGCACCCCTGGAAAGACGTACATACTGGTGTAAAATGACGCCCAGATACACCTGACCTGTTACAGCCCCTCTGTCAAAGACATGCATGAGTGTACGTGCACGAATCATAATCCCACCCCACACCATCAAACCACTACGTCCATACAGGTCCCTTTCAAGGACATTTGGTATCTGGTTCCCGGTTCACGCCAGATGAAAACCCGGCGAGCATCACTGTTCAGAGTATACCTGGACTCGTCCGTGAACATAACCTGGGACCACTGTTCCAATGACCATGTACTGTGTTCTTGACACCAGGCTTTACGGGCTCTCCTGTGACCAGGGATCAGTGGAATGCACCTTGCACGTATCCGGGCGAATAAACCTTGTCTGTTTATTCGTCTGTAGACTGTGTGCCTGGAGAAAATTGTTCCAGTGGCTGCGGTAAGGTCAAGAGCAAGGCTACCTGCTGAACTGCTGCCAGCGCCACCGTGCGATGACCGCAGGTCAAATGCACCACATGGTCACATCCCGAGGTGTCTTAAACCCGCAAACCGCCCACCAGAGCGTTGTTTCTCCATGTATCAGCATTATGCTTAATTTATGAGCATGAGTGTCGATTTCAGCTATAAATAAACGTCTTCAATGATTGCTGTGTGGCTCTCCTTCCTTAAGGTTCTTCGGCCGCTGTGCGCAACAGTTCCTTATGGAATCTAAGTTGGCGATAATAAATATCACAGTAGGCAATTCGATTTCAGAGAGGTACTTGAGTAACGGAGTAACAGCTTCCATTGCTAAATACAGTGGAGAGGGCAGATAGGCAGAAGGGATCCATTGAGGGCCTCTACGATGAGAAGGTTCTGGCTACTGACTTGACAGAAGAAATTGATGTCAAGACATCAGAAATAAAGTTTGAAAGAGTCTTACAGTAATTGCGAAGATCAAGGCAGAAGGAACAGATAAGATGCCTTCGGAATTTCTAAACTCATTGGGAGAACGATTATTCGAGTTTGTGCTTATAGTCTATTGGACCGAAGGCTTACACAATAATACGTAGGGATTTCAGATAGTAAGTCACACATGTCTTTCCGTGCTAACACCTTTGCGCAACGCGAGTGACACATTGTCAAAAGAGAGTGCGTGCTTTGGATTTTCTGTAGACACAGTTGTGCGGCGATACGGATAAGAATGTATCACTTTATGAGAGTGAAATAGCGGGGCAACTGGAAACGTACTCGAAATTTGACGTACGCGGGACAGTACCATTCTCGTGTTTCCATAAGGTGAGATTCAAAAAATGGTTCAAATGGCTCTGAGCACTATGGGACTTAACTTCTACGGTCGTCAGTCCCCTAGAACTTAGAACTACTTACACCTAACTAACCTAAGGACATCACACGCATCCATGTCCGAGGCAGGATTCGAACCTGCGACCGTAGCGGTCGCGCGGTTCCGGACTGTAGCGCCTAGAACAGCTCGGCCACCACGGCCGGCAAGGTGAGATTCAACAGCCGTTAAGTATTTCATAAAACGCATTTTAACCATCCTTAGTCATCTACTGGGTTCGGTTATTAACCAACATTAAAAAATTATGAAAGTACAGTGCAAACCCAACAAATATGTGGGTGGAAAATTCCATTTGTATACTTACAGGGTGCAACAAACGTGTTAAAAGCATCCCATAGTCCTCCGAAGCTGAACAATATCGAAATTAGCCAGTGAAATTGTTTAACCACCTGACACAATTTGTCTTAGCATACTGACAGTCATGTCTCTTGTCAAATACGCAGACATCACGGGAACAACGAGACGAACAATTACTGGAAAAATCCTTCAGCAGTCAAATAATATCAAAGATAGTGCATTTGTACTACATAGATTTTGTATCGGTGGTAAAGTTAAGTAACAGAACAACTTTACCAAAATCTTTGACTGAAAGTAGATAAAAATAGAGAAACATTCTTACTGAAAGTTACAGTGAAAGCAGTCGCAAGATAAAAGTGAAACCAGATACCAGTGAAACCAGATATGTTAACGACAACAAATGTGTACACCTGGCTCAGGGTGCAAAACAAATTACGTAACAAAAATAATAATAATTACTACTGATACAGGTGTACACATTTGTTGTTGTCAACATATCTGATTTCACTGATATGTGATTCCACTTTTATCTTGTGACTATTTCTACTATAACTTTTAGTATTAATCTTTCTCTATTTTTGTTTACTTTCAGTCAAAGATGTTGGTGAGGATGTTCTGCTACTTCACATTACTACTGATGCAAAAGTATGTTGTTATGTTACCTTTGCAGTACAAATGTACTATCTTTGATATAACTTAGCTGCTGATGGGTTCTGCCAGTAATGGTTCGCGTTGTTTTTCCTGTGATGTCTGTGTATTTGACAAGAGATACGACTGTCAGTATTCTAATGGAAATTATGTCAGGTGGTTATACAATTTCACTGGATAATATCGATATTGTTCAGCTTCAAAGGCATATGGGATGCTTTTAACTAATCTCTTCTACCCTGAAAGTATACAAATGGAATTTTGCACCAGTATATTTGTTGCCCCCCCTCCATGAACCATGGACCTTGCCGGTGGTGGGGAGGCTTGCGTGCCTCAGCGATACAGATAGCCGTACTGCAGGTCAACCACAATGGAGGGGTATCTGTTGAGAGGCCAAACAAATGTGTGGTTCCTGAAGAGGGGCAGCAGCCTTTTCTGTAGTTGCAGGGGCAACAGTCTGAATGACTCGCTGATGTGGCATTGCAACATTAACCAAAACGGCCTTGCTTCGCTGGTACTGCAAACGGCTGAAAGCAAGCGGAAACTACAGCCGTAATTTTTCCCGAGGGCATGCAGCTTTAATTTATGGTTAAGGATACAGGATACTTTTATGGCACAATATTATGTAAAAATGAACACCCATTTCTTTCAGGCACTGTTTATAATATGTATGTATTACAGATTTTTTTGGATTATATCAGGTAATGCAGCACACTTTCTAAACAAAGTCTAAGTATTTTGAAAATTTTTGAATCTGCTTAGGGTTACTAAGAAATTGATGCAATATTTTTTTTCCAATATGCTTATTCAAATTGAGGTACCATTTAATCCAATGTTATACATTTGAAGGAGACAGATATTCATGACATGATGGTTGAGGTATCAGACCTATTTAATTCCACCTATTATATATATATTACGAGGATAAAAAATTATCACATCTTACATTTTAATTTTTATAATTTTTTTCCTAATAAAAATGTTATTTTTCCTATAATTTAGTTGATTCTGCAATAAATCTTAGGTCTACTACATACGTTTAAGCTACTGCAAGTTACAGAAAAAAAATTAGAGCAATACTTTATAAACCTCAGGAATATTTGTACCTGAATTGTAAAAAATACAACTTGTGAGAATTTGCGAATGAAGATGTGCTGCAGAACATTCCTGAAGCATAATCTTTACCCTGCAGCATTTCTTCATCTTCAGGCTTCCTCTTGGCATTCCTTTTAGCACTTCTTGTTTCTGAGGTAACTTGAAGAGCCAGTTTTTCAGCTTCATGCACCCGTTGTCTGTCACGCGCAAGTTAGATCTTCCATATTAGAGCCACATTTTAATCCGAAATTTCTCAGCACTTCCAACTTTTCTATCTCTCCATAATTGTAATATATCACTGCATCTAGTACACCAACTTTTAATGTATTTAGTCCTACAAAAACATTGTTGGGTAATCTTTTCCATACGCAATAGTCGAAACTTTCATTTGTATTCCTAGTGCCCCATGAACACATGTACTAAGCAAAACAGGGTCACTCAGGCCTCTAAAAATTGGTTTCTTTTGATTCATAACAGGTTCAGGAAGAATATGCTTATGATGGTATATTTGACCACTTTCTTTTGCTTTTTGGTAACCAAAGCAAGAATCTGCTCCTTTAGGGCGAAGTCCGTGAACAGGGTGGTCATCTACGGACAACTTCAGAAACTAGGTGGCCCATACAGCTTTTCTCATTGCTGTAACATCATTCAGAGGTGCATTTCGTCTAATGGCTAGTCCAGAATAGCTCTGAAGAAGGTCTATTTCAGTTTATGTCAATCTACCTCGGCCCGACAGAGATTTTCCTTTCATTTCTATTTGTAGATTCCTCATTCTAGCATCCATCCTATTTTGCACATATCCACGATACTCCAGTTTTGTTTCCGAGGTATCACCATTAACATTGAACTCATTTATTTTATTGAAAGATTTTGAGTCCCCACTGCCTAGGTACTTTGTATATCTAACGTTATAAAGGGCACCGACCTCTGAAATATTTTTAGAGCTCCATCACACTCCTTACCTCCACAGTAACCATTATAATTCTTAGAACACTGATGTTCAATATGTCCTTCAGTGTTACCATGGCAGGTGTGGCAGTACTTAGATAAGCACTCAACATCAACAACTTTTCCATTCTCCAGAATGTCCCATCAAGTCATGTCCCTCGTTCCACTAATATTTACAGTTTCTTCTACTGCACCTTTCATAGATGCTTTGGACACAACCGTCAAGGCGCCTAAAAGTATTTTTACGTACTTTCTGAACCTACTGGGAGGAGGAGGAAGGTCCATCAAACCACAAAACGTTTGAGCAGCTTTTTTTTTCTTTTCCCATGGCAAGCATTGCATACACTAACGTCAAATTCACATCGGATGAATTATGCACAATATTTGAAGTTATTTTCGAGTTAGATTTATTGCAGGATCTACATAGACCAACTAATTTTGACGCTGAACTCTTCCTGCGACTTTGTTGTTCAGTTATTTCCAGACAGCCTACACCATCACATTGTTTATATTTCGCCACTTCCTTTATCAGAGAAGATAGGATGCCCACATCAATAACAACAAATCCATTACAAACAGCGTCATCGTTAATACAAAAATTTGAATTACCAGGAGACGTACCACTTGGGAGATTCTCCCTGAAGAACTGATACATAGATTACTTTCAACATTGTGGCTTGCTTTGTTAGAGAACTGGTTACCATGGAATTTCCTTTTATCGATTTTCTTGATGCGCGGCATAGTTCGTATTTATTGCACACAAAAGGATATGTACTTCCACAAATACATGTAGCACTTGGGTAACAAACATTCAGTAACATGTGAACACTCTGCTTCAGCGAAACAAAAGTAAATACTAGCAAAGATAATCATTTACAGACACTAGAGACCTGCACTGTTACCAACATATACAAGGTATCATACGTATAATCGCTGGAAACAGAAAGTTCACAGTTCTTTTCGAAATAACACTGGTACCTATAAACAGAAATAAAGGGGAAGTGGTGGTATACATGCCCGTAACTTTAAAATTTCGTATACATAGGTCACTTTTCATTTGAAACACTATAATTTATACATCAATGTAATAAGGAAAGACAACAGAATTTAATAAAGTCATAAAAAATTTTAGATTTTTCCATCATTTGTAAGTACCTTGTATCCATAATTGATGATGGCGTCCTCTTGGGTAAAATATTCCGGAGGTAAAATTGTCCCCCATTCGGATCTCTGGGCAGGAACTACTGAAGAGGACGTCGTTATCAGGAGCAAGAAAACTGGCGTTCTACAGATCGGAGCGTGGAATATCAGATCCCTTAATTTGGCTGATAGGTTAGAAAATTTAAAAAGGGGAATGGATAGGTTAAAGCTAGATATAGTGGGAATTAGTGAAGTTCGATGGCAGGAGGAAAAAGACTTCTGGCCAGGTGAATACAGGGTTATAAATACAAAATGCAGGAGTAGGTTTAATAATGAATAAAAAAATAGGAATGTGGGTAAGCTACTACGAACAGTAAGTGTACTCGTTATTGCAGCGAAGATAGACACGAAGCCCGTGCATACCACAGTAGTATCAATTTATACGCCAACTAGCTTCGCAGATGACTAAGAGATGGAAGAAATGTACGATGAGATAAAAGAAATTATTCAGATACTAAAGGGAGACGAAAATTTACTAGTCATGGGAGACTCGAATTCGATAGTAGGAAAAGGAAGAGAATTAAAAGTTGTGGGTGAATATGGAATGGGGTTGGGAAAGAATGAGAAAGCCACCTGGTAGAATTATGTACAGAGCAGTACCTAATCATAGCTAACACTTGCTTTAAGAATCATGAAAGAAGTTGTATACGTGGAAGAGGCCTGGAGACACTGGAAGGATTTAGACAAATTACACAATGCTAAGACAGAGATTTAGGAACCAGGTTTTAAACTGTAAGACATTTCCAGGGGAAGATGTGGACTCTGACCACAATCTGTTGATTATGAGCAGTAGATTAAAACTGAAGAAACTGCAAAAAGGTGGGAATTTAAGGAGATGGGACCAGGATAAACTGAAAGAACCAGAGGCTGTAGAGGGTTTCAGAGAGAGCATTAGGGACCAATTGACAAATATGGGGAGAAAGAAATACAGCAGAAGAAGAATGGGTAGGTTTGAGAGATGAAATAGTGAAGGCAGCAGAGGACCAAGTAGGTAAAAGACAGGGGTTAGTAGCAATCCTTGGCTAACAGAAGAGATGTTGCATTTAATTGATGAAAGGAGAAAATATAAAAATGCTGTAAATGAAACCGACAAAAAGTACAAACGTCTCAAAAATGCGATCGACAGAAAGTGCAAAAGTGGCTAGTCGGGGAAGGCTAGAGGACAAATATAAGGATGTAGAGGCATATATCACTATGGGTAAGGTAGATACTGTCTACAGCAAAATTAAAGAGACCTTTGGATAAAAGAGAACCACTTGCACGAATATCAAGAGCTCAGGTGGAAAACCAGTTCTAAGTACAGAAGGGAAAGCAAAAAAGTGGAAGGAATATATAGAGGGTTTATACAAGGGAGATGTACTTGAGGGCAATATTATGGAAATGGAAGAGGATGTAGATGAAAATGAAATGGCAGATAAGATATTGCGCAATGAGTTTAACACAGCACTGAAAGACCTAAGTTGAAACAAGGCCAGGGAGTAGACAACATTCCGTTAGAGCTACCGATAACATTGGGAGGGCCAGCCACGGAAAAAGTCTCCCATCTCGTTAGCAAGATGTATGAGTCAGGCGAAATACCTTCCGACTTCAAGAAGAATATAGTAATTCCAATACGAAAGAAATCTGGTATTGGCAGGTGTGAAAATTACCGAACTATCAGTTTAATAAGTCACAGCTGCAAAATACGAACACTAATTCTTTACAGACGAATGGAAAAACTGGTAGAAGCCGACCTCGGGGAAGATCAGTTTGGATTCTGTAGAAATGTTGGAACATGTGAAGCAATACTAACCCTACTACTTATCTTAGAAGACAGTTTAAGGAAAGACAAACCTGCGTTTCTAGCATTTATAGACTTAGAGAAAGCTTTTGACAGTCTTAACTGGAATACTCTCTTTCAAATTCAAATTGTGAAGGTGGCAGGGGTGAAACACAGGGAGTGAAAGGCTATTTACAATTTGTACAGAAAACAGATGGTAGTCATACGAGTGAAGGGGCATGAAAGAGAAACAGTGGTTGGGAAGGAAGTGAGACAGGGTTGTAGCCTATCCCCGATGTCATTCGATATGTATATAGAGAAAGCAGTAAAGGAAACCAAAGAAAAATTTTGAGTAGGAATTAAAATCCATGGAGAAGAAATAAAAACTTTGATGTTTGCCGATGACATTGTAATTCTGTCAGGGACAGCAAAGGAGCTGGAAGAGCAGTTAAACTAAATGGATATTCTCTTGAAAGTAGGATATAAGATGAACACCAACAAAAGTGAAACGAGGATAATGGAATGTAGTCGAATTAAATCAGGTGATGCTGTGGGAATTAGATTAGGAAATGAGACACTGAATGTAGTAGATGAGTTTTGCTAATTGGGGAACAAAATAACTGATGATGTCGAAGTAGAGAAGATACAAAATGTAGACTGGCAATGGCAAGGAAAGATTTTCTGAAGAAGAGATATTTGTTAACATCGAGTGTAGATTTAAGTGTCCGGAAGTCTTTTCTGAAAGTACACAGTTTTGCGTCACCTCGGTCCCCAGAGTTCCGGAAACTGCTCAGAAAATTGGAGTAGAGATAAACATAATCATCATTTCCGCCCTTTTTATTGCTCATGAAAACCATACATGCAGTGTGGTGATCCAGATTGCTGTACACACCGGTACCTCTACTGAACGATGTCGTTGTCCTGAAGGAAGTCATTCACAAGATATGCACGATGGCGGCGCGAATTGTCGTCCATGAAGACGAATGCTTCGCGAATATGCCTCCGATATTGTTGCACTATCAGTCGGAAGATGGCATTCACACATCGTACAGTCGTTATGTAGCCTTCCGTGACCACCAGCAGCGTACGTCGGCCCTACATAATACCACCCCGAAACAGCAGGGAACCTCCACGTTGCTGCACTCGCTGGATAGTGCGTCTGCGTTCAGCCTGACCGGGTTGCCTCCAAACATGTCTCCTACGATTGTCTGGTTGAAGGCACAAGCGACACTCATCGGGGAAGAGAACGTGATGCCAATCCTGAGAGGTCCATTCGGAATGTTGTTGGGCCCATCTGTACCGCGCTGTATGGTGTCGTGCTTGCAAAGGTGGACCTCTCCATGGACGTCGGGAGTGAAGTTGCGCATCATGCAGCCTATTGCGCACAGTTTGAGTCGTAACACGACGTCCTGTGTCTGCACGAAAAGCATTATTCAACATGGTGGCGTTGCTGTCAGGGATCCTCTGAGTCATAATCCGTAGGTAGCGGTCATCACTGCCCTTTGGCAGCCTGAGCGAGGCGCGTCATCGACGGTTCCTGTCTCCCTGTATCTCCTCCATGTCCGAACAACATCTCTTTGGTTCACTCCGAGACGCCTGGACACTTCCCTTGTTGAGAGCCCTTCCTGGCACAAAGTAACAATGCTGACGCGATCGAACCGTGGTATCGACCGAATAGGCATGGTTGAACTTCAGACAAGACGAGCCGTGTACGTCCTTCCTGGTGGAATGATTGAAACTGATCGGTTGACGGACCCCCTCCGTCTAATAGGCGCTGGTGATGAATGGTTGTTTACATCTTTCGGCGGGTTTAGTGACATCTCTGGACAGTCAAAGGGACTGTGTCTGTGATACAATATCCACAGTCAACGTCTATCTTTAGGACTTCTGGGAACTGCGGTGGCGCAAGACTCTTTTTGATATGTGTATTTGTATGAAGTGTAGCCCTGTATGGAAGTGAAACATGGACGATAAATAGCTTAGACAGGAAGAGAACAGAAGCTTTCGAAATGTGGTGCTGCAGATGCTCAAGATTAGATGGGTAGATCACGTAACTAATGAGGAGGTACTGAACTGGGGAGAAGAGAAATTTGTGTCACAACTTGACTAGAAAAAGGGATCAGTCGATAGGACATGTTCTGAGGCTTCTGAGGCATCAAGGGATCACCAATTTAGTGATGGAGGGGAGCTTGGAGGGAAAAAATCGTAGAGGGAGACCAAGAGGTGAATACACCAAGCAGATTCAAAAGAATGTAGGTTCCAGTAGGGGTTTGGAGATGAAGAAGCTTGCAGAGTAGCATTGAGATCTGCATCAAACCAAGTCTACAACAACATATTTCTTGGGTTTTGCTCGTTTTTTTGCATTGTACTTTCATAATTTTTAATATTTGTATTGATACACATCCTGGATGGAGCTTAATAACCGAAACCAGCATATGAATAATGGGACAAACAAATTGCTTATAGTTAAAATGAATTCCATACGATAAGATTTTTGTCGACAAATCGTCTAAATTGCAAATACATTCCGTAAAATTCTGGAAATATGTGGGCCAAGTGTAGTGTCAAGTCTAGTCGTAGTGAATGGTGCCAACAATTTGACCAAGGCCACCCAGAAATGGGTGATTCTGATCAGAAAGAAAGAAATATTTTCCACCGCGCGATTTCCATCTTTTCCGCAAACTGAAAGAACATGTGAGAGTAAAAAGATTTACGAGCGATGAAGACGTTCATTCAGCCGTTCCCCAGTGACTCTGCACCAAGGAGCCGATTACCACAGTCGAGGAACTGAATGTTCTAGTAGTTGTTTACAGGGATTTGGTGACAATGCTGGAAGGCAGTGTCATGCGTCTGTGTCACTTTGGAGTGTAATGCAGCTGTTTGGCCTGCCATGATAATACATAACTTCCTTTTTGAAGTCCGCTTTTACCGTTTACGCAACAATCAAGATATCATAGGCAGATAAATGCGACAACTATATTCACAGATATCTGTGTTATTAAAACGGTCCCTACAATAATGTAATTTTTCACTTTGTGAATTCCGGAAATTTGTGCCTGTCTCGTTGTATTAAACGAAAATTCCCTCAGTGTTCTTTTATCAGGGCGAATAACTTCAGAATGGAGAGTAGGGTGGGGGACGAAATGGTCCTTTACGATGCTGCGGCCCAGGGTAGGTCAAGGGTGCGTTAATGAAGAGGGATGGAGGCTGTGCTAATTAATACAGAGCGGCTGGCGTCTGGCCACGCCGCCGCACGTAGGGGTCGCCTAGGCTGTCCCGCGCTACAGCAACCGCGTCCAGCGGGAAGCAAAGTGCAACCAGCGGCTTCTCGTTTGTAAATGAAGTACATGAAGTGAAAGATCATGACTACAATCTGTCCATACTCCTTTCAGACGAATATGAAGATTCTACAAATGAACTTTACACCACATAGCTTACATGTTCTACATGAAGTGCTTCCAAAAATATTTACGGACCGAGAATACCGTGCTGAGATAAATAAACAGCGTTTAATTGCGCCGCCCTTTCGGTTTCTAGAGCAGTCCAGTTTTAAAGGATTCCATCTCGGCACTCTGGACGATATTTCTGTTTTTAGTAACGTTTGTGTTTTTCATCAACTGGTCACTGAATCCTAACACCGTAAAGTGAAGGAGAGATTTTTTGGTATAGTATCCGTTGCCAAAGACTTTGTGCTGCGGTGCGGAAGGTTTTCTGCTGTTTCAGATTCCGCAAATGCCTTAGCGATCATTAGACGTATTTCAGCCAGCTACGCGCATGGAAGTGCTAATGATTCTTTCATGGTTAACCATCATTCTTACTGTGTCATGCTTCATGCTTCGACGTATTGCTACGAGTGCACCTGGACGGTTTGTTAACATTTTATGAAATAAATTCTATTTGTGCTTGACAAAATATCCTGTTTCAATATGTAACGTACAATGTAGGAGATTCAATAAATTCATTTTACACGCAAATGCAGACTTTCTGGTATAGATTCTTTTAGATTTCGCCATTTCGTTATGTTGCCAAACGGCTGTTTATTTTGATGTGAGGCAGTGGAATGAGCTCCGCACAAGTATATTTATAGTCTTCGACTAATACTGTTTCACCACAGAAATCAAGACGCCAAATGCGTCCTCTTCAGAATAATATTCACAGTCAAGTAGCATTACTGCACACGAAAAGAGCAGACGAATTGCAAACTGCAGGTTCAGGGTATACCCACAACGGAAACTGCAATGGTCCTAAGCTACAGATAAATGTGTGGGTTGATTACACCAAACTGCATAAGGTCTATTATATATTTTACTTTTTACTGTCGTTGCAATACAGATTACATTCAAGGTACTACGGATACACTAAATAGGTTGCGGAATTATCGCCTTTCCTATAGTCCGTTTAGCAAGCTGAAGTAGACTTTGCGTTGTTGCATCGTGTTCCTGACATATCCAATCAATTAACAACATTTATACGTATTTCTGTTACATTCCATCCCGATCGGTGTGCGACAAAGGTGAACATCCAGTAAAGTAAGTGCATGTTATATACAAACAAAATATATTTACTTATGTTTCTGCCTTACGTTTTGCTCATTTTCTAAGGTGGGGTTTGACGTACGATGGTTGAAAGATATTTCTTCACCTTTTTAGTCACTTAGTAGCAACAGATCAGCTGTTCACGACAAACTTTCTACAGACAAATGAGGCAAATGACAAATATCTTCAGCCAACCGGAATAGTATATATCAAGTAGTATTTTAACCACAGACTAACTAGTCTATTAACTTTACGGGCTAAAATCTAAACACTGACTCCCACAATTGGCGTGAAACTCCAATATTTATAATCTCAGCGTTCCCATGAGAATTTTCGTGCAACAAAAACTTGTTAATCGCTATAACTTTATTTTAGGACATTAATTCTGATACAATTATTCATTTTTAGAAACGTGATCATTAGGATTAGGGTTACAAGAACATGGTATTGATTATTCAAATATAATACAATTTTACAAAATAATATTCCAGAATGTGAAACTTGAAGTCATGAATAACATTTTTAAACAAATTATTTTTGGACAAAGAAAAGTGTTCTTTCAGAATTGGAGAAAAGGAAGGTTCAACTGAGGAATTCAAGACTAGTACATACAACTTTCACATGTGTATAAATTTTAGGTAACACAGATTTTGTAGATATCGTAATTATATCATATTTATTTTAATACGATGTTTTTAATAAAACAACACTATTAAAATCACGAGACATAACTAAATACTGAATAATGAAGTTTAATGTGAAGCATTTTTAATATAAATTCGACAATTTCTGAAACATATGGATTGCACATTACATATTTAATAGACAATGTTGAAGAAATATAATGTCTTATTTCGATTATTAGTTGAACTTTCGTTTTCAACTACTTCCTTTAGCTCAAAATAAGTGATGTGATGACGAACCTTTGTTATGCGAATATCTCTAAAACAACAACAGATATTGGAAAAAGACTTTCATGGGTATGATTTTAAGGCAGGAGCTCATGAAAGTAAATACTATGAGACATTTTAAACGTAATCAAATATTAATTTAACACAAACTTTTTTAATGGGACACAGTGGTATTTCGTAAGCACTTAATAACATGAAAAATCACAAATTGGATGGGGTTCGTTGCATCGCAAAATCAATCCCCCAAAAATTGCAAACCAAAGTTGACGCTTTAAATAATTACGGAGACTGTCACCAAAATGGCACAAGACCTGCACAGTTATTTGCCCAGCGTTATCCTAATAGACATCATCTGACCCACCCTACCTTCACGAATATCGTTAGAAGGCTTTGCCCGATAGGATGCATGTCTCCACTAACGCGGATATGGAACAAAAGAGTAACACATAACCGAGCAGAACTAACTGTTCTGGCTGCCGCTGGAAGAAACCCTCATACTAGTTCTTGTGAAAGTGAGAGGCTGGTGGGAATCTCTCGAACAAAGATGCTGTGCATTCTTCACAGGCGTAAGTACCACCTGCGGCACGTGTCACTTCATCAAGGACTTCGTGGCAACGACTTTAAAATTCGGAACGTCAACTTACCAATATGCACTACTGGTCATCGAAAATCCACATTGGCTTCAATTTGTGGTTTGGTATTGTAGGACAACACATCAGTGGCCTATATTTCATTGAGCGCACTCTTAACGAGCGACATTACGGGCGGTTCTTGAGATATACCTTTCCTGCAGGTAGGAAGGCGTAGCTCTATATATGCGTCAAGTATTGTGGTATCAGCATAATGGGTGCCCTACGCATTATGTGGCAAGAAATACACTAAGCCAACACTCCCAAGTCGATATATAGGAAGGGGCAATCCTGTGCAGAGATTTTAAGCGCGATCGCCTGACCTCGTCCCCACGGACATGTGAAAAACGTGGTGTTTGAACAGGTTCCAACAACAATGGACAACAAGAAAGTTAATATTTCCGCTGCATATGCTGCAATTCCGCTAGGAACACTGACAGCAGTGAATTGATTTGCGCAGGAGCGTGTACTTCGGTGCTGCCACGTAAATGGCGATCTCCTCGGAAATACATTGTAGCGCTTCTGTTGTGAGAAATGTGATTGCATACTGGCGTACATTGCGAGTGTTTCTAAGAAGAGGTATGTTTGTTTTGTAGGTAATATTGTGTGTTTATGTAATCGTTTCATCATGTGCAAAAGTGCGGTGGTACCGTAGCCTTTACAAATATTGAGTGACATGTCCTGTGCGTCTTATGTACCGTTACGTAATTGATGTACAACTACGTACAAGTAGCTTTACCCCTTTGTTAGTTCCTTTGTCAGCCATTAATTATTTTTACCCTCGCTGGTGGTAGTTAGTATTTCGCTACCGTTATGTCCATTCTAGTACTGTAGAAAAGATCCATAAAGCACGAACGAGTAAACCCTTTCCTTATTTTATCATTGTGTGTGACCGGACTTTTGTATTTTTTTCAGTCTACCTAGTAAGTGTAAATAGCTATAAGTAAAGCATTTGTCGCATGGTAGTAGAGCAATCAAATCGCGATTATGGCCAACGTGGGGCTCATACAGGTTGTTTCAAAAATGACCGGTATATTTGAAACGGTAATAAAAACTAAACGAGCAGCGATAGAAATACACCGTTTGTTGCAATATGCTTGGGACAACAGTACATTTTCAGGCAGACAAACTTTCGAAATTACAGTAGTTACAATTGTCAACAACAGATGGCGCTGCGGTCTGGGAAACTCTATAGTACGATATTTTCCACATATCCACCATGCGTAGCAATAATATGGCGTAGTCTCTGAATGAAATTACCCGAAACCTTTGACAACGTGTCTGGCGGAATGGCTTCACATGCAGATGAGATGTACTGCTTCAGTTGTTCAATTGTTTCTGGATTCTGGCGGTACACCTGGTCTTTCAAGTGTCCCCACAGAAAGAAGTCACAGGGGTTCATGTCTGGCGAATAGGGAGGCCAATCCACGCCGCCTCCTGTATGTTTCGGATAGCCCAAAGCAATCACACGATCATCGAAATATTCATTCAGGAAATTAAAGACGTCGGCCGTGCGATGTGGCCGGGCACCATCTTGCATAAACCACGAGGTGTTCGCAGTGTCGTCTAAGGCAGTTGGTACCGCCACAAATTCACGAAGAATGTCCAGATAGCGTGATGCAGTAATCGTTTCGGATCTGAAAGATGGGCCAATGATTCCTTTGGAAGAAATGGCGGCCCAGACCAGTACTTTTTGAGGATGCAGGGACGATGGGACTGCAACATGGGGCTTTTCGGTTCCCCATATGCGCCAGTTCTGTTTATTGACGAAGCCGTCCAGGTAAAAATAAGCTTCGTCAGTAAACCAAATGCTGCCCACATGCATATCGCCGTCATCAATCCTGTGCACTATATCGTTAGCGAATGTCTCTCGTGCAGCAATGGTAGCGTCGCTGAGGGGTTGCCGCGTTTGAATTTTGTATGGATAGAGGTGTAAACTCTGGCGCGTGAGACGATACGTGGACGTTGGCGTCATTTGGACCGCAGCTGCAACACGGCGAACGGAAACCCGAGGCTGCTGTTGGATCACCTGCTGCACTAGCTGCGCGTTGCCCTCTGTGGTTGCCGTACGCGGTCGCCCTACCTTTCCAGCACGTTCATCCGTCACGTTCCCAGTCCGTTGAAATTTTTCAAACAGATCCTTTATTGTATCGCTTTTCGGTCCTTTGGTTACATTAAACCTCCGTTGAAAACTTCGTCTTGTTGCAACAACACTGTGTTCTAGGCGGTGGAATTCCAACACCAGAAAAATCCTCTGTTGTCCACAGCACACTTGCACGTTGTGAACAGCACACGCTTACAGCAGAAAGACGACGTACAGAATGGCGCACCCATAGACTGCGTTGTCTTCTATATCTTTCACATCACTTGCAGCGCCATCTGTTGTTGAAAATTGTAACTACTGTAATTTCAAAAGTTTGTCCGCCTGAAAATGTACTGTTGTCCCAAGCATATTGCAACAAACGGTGTATTTCTATCGCTGCTCGTTTAGTTTTTATTGCCGTTTCAAATATACCAGTCATTTTTGAAACACCCTGTACTTGCTTCTCGGGATTTGCAATATCGGCGCGTTTCGTTTATTTCAAGCGTCAACTTCAGTTTGCAATTTATTGGGATTTAATTGACGTATTGCGATGCAACAAACACCAGTCTCCTTTTGATTATTCGTGTTATTGTTTGCCTAAAAACTCATTTTGCATGCCTATTTAAAAAAAGAACATAATTTTGTGTTGAAACTAATATTTGCTTACGGTTTAGAATATCTCATAGTATTTACTTCCATGAGCTCCTGCCTTTCATTCATACCCGTTGGTTGTTGGTCAAGAAATATTTTCACTGAAACATTTAAGTGGGCCGCCCTGTATGTGAAACATCTATTTTGTGCTTGACTGTAGCTCAAAATAAATCCTTTTTATTAGCTACAACATAGTTTCATTGAAATATTCACTTATATGTGATCACTGTTATCACTGAAACACAAGTTAGTATCGAGAGCTTCCATAAACATTGGTATCGGCTAAACAGTACTGGAAATTTAGCTGCTGCCCCTCTCCCCCCCCCCCCCCCTCCAAAGTTAAATATCAACCCTGAATGTGGCCACAGTTGTAGATATGTGCAGTTTCCAGGCAACATCAACGGCGCCTACGGCAATCTTTTGCACTTTGTGCTTGGAATTTGGCAACTGCCGACAGGTATGAGGCATGACGGACCTTCTCTCGCCCTTACATTTACTGGCAAGCTATCGTGCAGCGAAGTATCCAGTGCGATTGTGAAAGTAACAAGGGTAATAAACTTGGGTGCATTGAAGTACAGACATCGCTGAAGTCCATCAGTTGCAGAATTTGCAGAGTCATAGAGCAATTTCGAGCACTTTGACGTTGCTGGAGGGAAAGGAGTTTGTCCTAAACGATGAGTATGGAAACATCGGTCTTACAGGAGATTGACGTACATCATCTTGTAAACGTTAGACGGACGTGAGCTGCCATGTTACTAAATATCCTAAAGGAGGTACATCACCAACATATCCCAAAATGGGTCTACACTTTACATCATCAAGACATCCCAAAGGAGATCAGCAAATACACTCATATGAAATTTAATAAATTATTTGAGTTTGGCTCCAAAAACTTTTGGCCCATTACAAATATCGCGATGCTCTGTATTCTCTTTGTCCGCCCAAAGTGTATTAGAATATAAAAATTTTACGTAAATAGCCAAAGAACGTTTCGAGATTTTTACTAAGATCGTTTCCTCCTTATACACTGAACAGCCAGAACATTATGGTCATCTACCTGCTATCGATATAAACTTATCCAGGCGACAGCAGCGTGTCCTGGCGAGGAATGACTGCTGGTCAGAGACACGCACGGTGCATTAGTATGAGTGACTGTGCTGTCCGTGTGTGGAATGGGGATAACGCGCCATCCCTCTGAGTTTGACCGAGCGCAGATTATGTTGCCTGGAGGCTCAGCACGAGCATTTCGGAAACTACGTGACTTGTCGGGTGTTTGAGGAGTACCGTGGATTATCTTCAACACGTGGTGAAACCACGTCCTGACGTGGGAGGCGATCCCTCATTACAGATATCGTATGTGGCAGGCTGTGCACACTGATGAAACAGGACTGGCGGCGAAATGTGGTGGAACTAACATCAGACTGTACTTCTGAACAGAGTACAAGTGTGTCTGAAAACACAGTAAACGTAACACCCCTAAAGATGGGCCTCCGCAGCTGACGACCCATGCCTGTGCCAATGTTACCATGACGACATCAGCAACTGTAACTGAAATGGGCGCGTTACCATCGGCACTGAACGTTCGCACAGTGGCAGAAAGCTGCATGGACTGATGAATCCGGATATCTTCTTCCTCATGGCCACTAGAGGGCGCAGAATCCGTCGTCGTTCAGGGGGACAGCTTCCAGGGGAACAGCTCCTTGACACCTGCACTGCAGGACGGAAACAAGCTGGGATCGGCTCCGTTATGCTCTGGGGAACATTCACGTTGGCAGCCATGGGTCCAGTGGAGCTAGTGCAAGACACCATGACGGCCAAGGAGTATCGCACATTATTGCAGATCACGTATACCCCTCATGACGATCATGTTTCCCGACGGCAGTGTCATTTTTGCGCCAGGTCACAAGACCAGGAGTATGACGGACTGGTTGTAAGAACAGATGTGAAAGCGATCGAACACATCTTCGATGTGATGGAACATGGTGTCAAAGCTCATCGCCCCTCTCCCCAGAATTAGCGGCAATTAGATGTGGTGTCAAATCCCTTCAGCTACCTACCAAGGCCTCCTTACTTCCATGCCACGACGCGTTGTCGCTGTTACCGTGTCAAAGGTGGGCATATCGGCTATTAGTTAGATGATCATAATGAAAACTGACTCAAACTGAGTCAAACTAAGACTTGTTTTCACGTAGTAGTGGTCATATGAGAAGTATGCTGTACTATACGACGAATTTTCAAGAGAAACGAGTACACCACAAAGAGGCGTTATTCAATTTTTTATGTGCGAAATACACACAAATAATGTATGAGATAGAATAAGTAAATAGATTATTGTCTACAAAGAATATCGTCACTCGTTGACTGGAGAAAAATGAAAAAAGTACATCCACTAGGAAGCTGTCTTTACATGTGTTTCAATGCAAAATAACAAAGAGAGGGACTACGATAGCACTAGTTGAGGTACTAGTTGTAAGCGCCTTAAGTACATCCCTTCATTAGAATATTTGGGAGCAACACTAAGAATCTTTAAGATATGAGATGGATTCAGTTTTCGACACAACTCGCTCTATAACTGAAATCAGGATGGTAGGTACACAGAGAGCGCACAGGATAAGGTTACGATTGTGGATGTGGCCGTAAACAGCTACTGTGAGTTGCACAATCAAACACACAACTTTATTTTTCTAAGAACCACTTATTTACACATTGCTTGAAAAGATCACAATTAGACAATACGGCTGAAGGCCTAGTTAAAGAAAACTTGAGATGCTTTCTGGGCTGAAGGCCCAAAAGCACACTAAAAACGAGAACGGCTGAAGGCCTGGCTTAGCAATCAAAAGCAATTAAAATAGAAGGTAAAAATTAAAAAAAACATGCAATTGAAAAGAATTAGCGGCTGAAGGCCTACACTACACGTCTTATGGACAATTATAATTGAAACACATTAATAAACAATTTTTTCTAACCAAAATATTTCTTTTTAAACTTACAACAGAACGGCCGAAAACCTAATTAAGAAATATTAACTTATTGGACGGTTGAAGGCCACAAACAAATCTGAAACAACAGCTGAAGGCCTGTACAACAACTCAGACAAACAATTTAAAATAAACCCCCTCCACCCTTTAAAAAATTTTCCTTTAGAGAATACACACAGCTGAAGTCCTTATTAAAAGGGGTTCACGTAAATTCCCAGCTGAAGGCCACACATAACACATCGAACAACTAACAGCTTAGGGCCTGGATTACAAACAATTTCAGATAGAACAAATTTTAAAGAAAAAATATTTTTTTTAAATAAAATCAATCTTTAAAATTTTAATTTAACATGGCGGAAGGCCTTTATGTGAAATTTAAAACGAACTTCATTAATACACGGCTGAAGGCCTCACACAATATTTCAAACTAAAATGAAAATCACAATTTAAAACAGAAGTGTTCCAAGGGTCGGCCTGAGAAGGTAGCTCAAACGTAAGGTGAGGTGAGACAGGCAGCCAAGAGTTGGCGTTAAATCATGAGATGGCAACCCAAAGTAGGTATGGTCCAAGGACCGAGCAACAATTTATCCAATTCCCTTCCGTCCGACCAAGGGCACAACGATGGAAAATATCGGCCGAGGACAAGGATACGAACAGCCCTGCGTCTTCAGAAATTGGCGTCTAAGAACAGCCAAGGGAACAATAACCACTCTATGCAAAATATATGCGGAACAGCATCAACACGACGAGAAAAGGAACACAGCCGGAAAACTACACTAACGACCAGAGCAGGTATTTGGGCGTTAACGGCCAAAGGGCAGAAAATACCGCTGGTGCACTTCACTGGCAAGTAACAGTCAATTTAATAGTTAATCACAATATAGGAAGACAGCTGCAAGATTTCGCCGACTCCAACACATCATACGTTGCTACTAGGCAGAATGACCCAGGGAGCAACAACCCGAAAATTAACGAAGAGATGCCACAATAGTTGAGATTTCATAAGAGGTTAACTGATCACTCAGCTTCAGCGTCCAGGTTCGGTGGGCAACGAACTTTGTCGCTCTCACAACTAACGCCTCACGATCCAACAGCGCGTACACGCCGCCAGCGCTCTCGGCCTGGCCACGCTCCACGGAGACTTCCTCGGTGCTCCATCCCAGCTGACTTACTACCACACACGCTACCACCACCACCCGGAAATACTAGCGGTCACACTGGAGATAGTACGACAGTACTCGTATCGATAAGCGCTGCTGCTTCCATTCAAGGAGGCAAGCCAGCAACTTCGTTACGCCAGTAAGTAAGGAAGAAACAGGACGCCACTCGATGTGACAAAATGCCAAAGAACAAACGGCATGAATGCGAGCCGCACATGGCTCAATAACCATGACCCGTGGCAGTATAGTAAAGTGCCCAGTGTCGCGATGAGGAAATAAACATCTAGCTTTCACGTGCCCCATCTGAAGATGAGACTGGCAATGCTCGTACCTGCATCGACCCCAACGAAAAAACGGCTAATAAAAATGCTTCAAATGGCTCTGAGCACGATGGGACTTAAAATCTGAGGTCATCAGTCCCGCCGGCCGAAGTGGCCGGGCGGTTCTAGGCGCTGCAGTCTGAAACCGCGAGACCGCTACGGTCGCAGGTTCGAATCCTGCCTCGGGCATGGATGTGTGTGATGTCCTTAGGTTAGTTAGGTTTAATTAGTTCTAAGTTCTAGTGGACTAATTACCTTAAAAGTCGAGTCCCATAGTGCTCAGAGCCATTTGATCCATTTTTCCATCAGTTCCCTAGAACTTAGAACTACTTAAACCTAACTAACCTAAGGACATCACACACATCCATGCCCGACGCAGGATTCCAACCTGCGACTGTAGCGCCCGCGCGGTTCCAGACTGTAGCGCCTAGAACCGCTCGGCTACAGCGGCCGGCGGCTAATAAAGGTCAGAGTTAATCGTTAAATGACTCAGAAAATAGCTCATGCAACTTAAGACAGACTACCCAACGTACATCATATGCACGTGATGTAGATCATCTAAGTCGGGCTGCCTGTTTTAAAGTGCAAGAATATTTTTCAAGCCAGTTTTATTTATCCCATCCTGTGTTACGATGTGAGCCGTTGCTGCAGTTGAAAGGTCTTGGATTTTATAAGACAGATCGCCGCTGATGTGGAGTGCGGCAAGGTTACTGAAATGAAGAGCGTAACTGAGAAGAGGGGGAATTGTGGTTAATGACAGATTGACGACACTCTAGAAGAATTATTGCCGCTTTTCTTTATGATAGTGGTTTCGAACCTTACTCGTACACACTCGATTGCCGTCTGTCGACCTGGTCTTCGTAGTTACCGCGTCGCCGCTCCAGATGCCACCAGCGAAGCGCAATGCATTCGCAGCGCGACAACAGACAACTCAGATTCCTGTCTCGCGTACCTTATGCCTCAAGAGCGGCGCTCCTCTGAATTCAACGCGGCCGCGCAATCATTTCGCGGAATTTTCTATGACGCAGTTTGCCGCCGGAATGAATGTCGCGACGTGGCGCGGAATTTGGGATTTATCTGCGGCGCGTTCGTTCCCGCCCACATCTCTCCCCCTTGCGCGTCTCCCTCGCTCTTACGTCGCGGAGGAAGCGGGCGCGCGGAGGGGGCAGGGGTGTGCGGCGGGGGTGGCCACCAGCGGCTGGTCCGGCAGCTCAGCTCGTATAAAAGCGGCCGCAGTCTATACGGCGCCCGGCAGCAAATCCTCGCGCCCAATTGGCAGCCATTTGTATTCGGCGGCGAGGGTGCGCGCGCCAGATAAGCCCCGGGCGAGAAGCTATTGAGTTAGCTGACCTCCCTCGCCTGGCGCGATTTCCTGGCTCGCAAGCGCGGTCGGTCGGTCGGTTCGACCGACGCCTGGGACGCCCCGGTCGTCCACCTGCTGCCCACTTCGCCCGTCGGATCCGGAACTCGTCTAGACCGCTGGACGCCTGAAGGTAATCGAGTTACGTGTACGAAGCGGTGACAGAGATTATCAAAAACTCGATCGACAGACAATCCAAAGTTGTTACCGCATTCAGAAATTGTGGGGCGATGGCGAGGAGCGCAGGTGATTTCGAATTTTGATGCCAGCCTTCGGCAAGGTGATTATAAAGCTTCCTGCAAGACGGGCTCAAATCCATTGTCCGCCAATCCCACAAGCCAAGAACAGTCCCAAGACCAGCTGTCATTCTCCCAAACAACAGTTTCTTTTACAGGGACTGTTCGAAAAGTTAGGTCCGATCGGGTGCGGAATAGAAACCACAGTGAAAATCAGTTCGCTATACCTTCTAGTTACTTCTCTACATAGTCGCCGCTCCAACTTAGACAGTTGTTCAAAATGGTTCAAATGGCTCTGAGCACTATGGGACTTAACATCTGAGGTCATCAGTCCCCTGGAACTTAGAGCTACTTAAACCTAACTAACTTAAGGACATCACACACATCCATTCCCGAGGCGGGATTCGAACCTGCGACCGTACCAGTCGCGCGTTTCCAGACTGAAGCGCCTAGAACCGCTCAGCCACTGCGGCCGGCTTTAGACAGTTGTCGTGGCGTTGTTCCACCTTTTCAAGACCCTCATCACACCTCCTGTGCTTTCCATCAATTCTCTTCACTGGCCTGTAGTTCGTAGTCGGTGTCAGAATGTTGTCTTTGTAGCCACGTTTCATGTGAGCAAAGATGAACAGCCAAGTATGTGTATTGGGTGATCAAACACATCCCGTCGAAAACGCTGCAGAGTCAACATTGTCATGAAGAAATAAATGCGTGACAGGTACTTTATGTGAGACTGTATGAAACCAGGCGAAACCTCGCAGCTGGCAACCATACGTAGCGGGAGACACTATTGTCTCAAGCAGCTTTACGTGATCACTGTGTGCTCAGAATTGAAAAGAGCAACGTGATACAATCGACAAGCATACTAGAGACACTGCCCAAAAAATGTTTCATCAGATTTTCACTCTCATTTCCAATTCGTGACCTGTCTGACCTTACTTTCTGAATAGCCCTCGTAGGATGAGTAGACATCAGGGACCCGATATTGGAAGTACCACCAATAACCAGGTGAACAACGAAAGCCCAGTCCCTTTCTTCGCCTTTTTACACACCTGCAGTGCCTGAGAAAATTCTAGTCACAGCCCGTGCTTTCTGTAAGTTAAAACATAGCAAATATTTCGTCAAAGTAGACCTAAATATCAAAGACGTGCAGTTCTAATGCCAAGATAGACACGACCAGTGAGCACATCTAGACGCACGCTGATAGTCTACGTTATATCTTTGGCTAAAGTGTGCGTCTATTCTTGTGTCAACAGTTGCCAAGATAATGGACAGTGATTTTCAGAAGTCGGAAAAGAGGCTGCAACGATAGCACCCACAGCAGTGAAGTACGTAAATGTTCCGTCTTTGGGTCGTTACAGTGTCCATACTGGCATCATCTGTAGCGACGGTAGTGCAGTATGGAATATGACATAGTGAACCACGACCCAGGGGTTGGAATTTGCTGGGAAGTGTTTAGAACCAAGAAAATGAAGCCTGTCCAGTATGATCTATTATCAGTTCCTTCAGCTGGTTGTAAGGGGGCCACTAGGAGTACTACACAGACACTTTGTGTTCAGAGCTTACATGGAAAACATTTACCACAGTCTCGTTTATCTTGCGTGGACCGTAACGGGAGTGTAGTGCCTTCGAAATACACGTATCATGTTACAGATACGTAAAATGAGACAACAAAAGTGTATTTATATTCATAAATGTGTAAGAGAGCGATATACGAAAGAACATGTTATAGAAAAACAAAATAGGAATATGACAAAACCACAACACAATGCATTAAGAAAAATCAAAGAACAAAATACCATGGTTAACAAATTACTGCACTTATAAAAGGTTGGTCAATAAATCGTAAAAGCGTTTCCTTTTAAACTCAGTTTGTTCATTGCGGAAGGCTGTTTATTGTAGCGAACTAAAACATAGTTTAAAATCAAAGACGCAGTCATCCCGCACAGTGCACATCTCTAGCGCTGTGTGAATTTCTTTATGATCGCCCGCCGTTAACATGCTTCTTCTTTCTCAACGCCCATGTCATGTGTCACACCACTGAAACTCTTAAAATTCAACTTTGTACTATCACATCGTTTTCTTTTAATTTTGTTTTCTAGACTACGCTGCAGAGGCGACACTGTGCAAAGACAAAGATTCTTATGTACAAGTTTTGTAAATTTTAACTTCTCACAAACCATGGACCTTGCCACTGGTGGTGTGGCTTGCGTGCCTCAGCGATACAGATAGCAGCATCATAGGTGGCATAGAAATTTAGGTACTACATTTTAAATTGTAAGACATTTCTAGGGGCATATGTGAACTCTGACTTCAAGTTATTTGTTATGAACTATAGATTAAAACTAAGGAAAACGTAGGAAATGAAGGAGACGGGATCGGGATAAGTTGAAAGAACCAGAGGTTGTTGGGAGTTTCAGAGGGAGCATTGGGTAACGACTGACTAGAACAGGGGAAAGTAACACAGCAGAAGACGAATGGGTAGCTTTAGGATATGAAATAGCGAAGGCAACACAGGATCAAATAGGCAAAAAAACATGGCCTAGTAGAAATCCTAGTATAACACGGGATATATTGAATTCAACTAATGAAAGGATGAAATATAAAAATGTAGCAAACGAAGTAGGCGAAAGAAAGAGTCTAAAGAATGAGACTGACAGGAAAATGGCCAACCAGGAAGGGCTAGAGAACAAATCTAAAGATATGGCATCAGATATCACGAAGGAAAAAATAGATACTGCCTACAGGAAAATTATAGAGGCGTTCCGATCAAAAAGATGCAGCTGTATGCATATCAAGAGCTCAGATGGAAAATCAGTCCTAAGCGAAGAAGGGAAAGCTGAAAGGTGGAAGGAATATATAGAGGAATTGTACAAGTGAGATGTACTTGCAGGCAATAATACAGAAACTGAAGAGGACATAGGTGGAGACGGGAGACACATACTGCGAGAAGAATTTGACATAACACTGGAAGACCTAAGTCGAAACAAGGCCCCGGGAGTAGACGATATTCCGCCAGCCTTACTGATAGCCTTGGGAGAGCCAGCCATGACAAAGCTCTTCCATCTGATGTGTAATACATACGAAAATACCCTTAGACTTCAAGAATCATACAGTAATCCGAAATCCAAAGAAAGCAGGTGCTGTCAGGTGTGAATTTAATCGAACTATCAGGTTAATAAGTCATGGTTGCAAAATACTTACATGAATTCTTTACAGAAGAATGAGAACCTAGTAAAAGTCAACCTCGGGGAAGAACAGTTGGTTTGCGGAGAAATGTGGGCACACGCTAGGCAATACTGACCCTACGATTCATCTTAGAAGATTCTGTACGGAAAGGCAAACCTACGTTTATAGCTTTTGTAGACTTAGAGAAAGCTTCTGACAATGTTGACTGATATACTTTCCTTGAAATTCCGAAGGTAACAGGGGTAAATTATTCGGAGCAAAAGGCTGTTTACAACTAGTACAGAAACTAGACGGCAGTTGTAAGAGTTGATCGGCATGAAAACGAAGCAGTGATTGACAAGAGACAGAGGTAGGTTTGTAGCTTATCCCCGAAGTTGTTCAATTTGTACACTGATCAAGCAGTAAAGGAAACCATAGAAAAATATGGAGTAGAAATGCAGGGAGAAGAAAACTTCGGCGTTTGCCGACGGCATTGTAATTCAATGAGAGACAGCAAAGGATTTGGAAGAGCAGTTGAACGGGATGAGTAGTGTTTTGAAAGGGGCGTAAGATGAACATCAAGAAAGCAAAATAAGGATGACGGCATTTACTCAATTAAATCAGGCGACGATTAGAGAATTAAATTAGGAAACAAGGTACTTAAAGTAGTAGATGTGTTTTGCTATCCGGGCAGCAAAAAACCGATGATGACCGAAATAGAGATATTAAGTACACAGTGTGACGAGAAAAGTGTTTCTGAAGAAAAGAGATTTATTAACATTCAAACAAACGGCTCTGAGCACTATGGGACTCAACTGCTGAGGTCATTAGTCCCCTAGAACTTAGAACTAGTTAAACCTAACTAACCTAATGACATCACAAACGTCCATGCCCGAGGCAGGATTCGAACCTGCGACCGTAGCGGTCTTGCGGTTCCAGACTGCAGCGCCTTTAACCGCACGGCCACTTCGGCCGGCTTTATTAACATTGAATATACACTACTGGCTATTAAAATTGCTACACCAAGAAGAAATGCAGATGATAAACGGCTATTCATTGGACAAATATATTATACTAGAACTGACATGTGATTACATTTTCATGCAATTTGGGTGCATAGATCCCGAGAACCCAGTACCCAGAACAACCACCTCTGGCCGTAATAACGGCCTTTATACGCCTGGGCATTGAGTCAAATACAGCTTGTATGGCGTGTACAGGTACAGCTGCCCATGCAGCTTCAACGCGATACCACAGTTATCAAGAGTTGTGACTGGCGTATTGTGACGAACCAGTTGCTCGGCCACCATTGACCAGACGTTTTCAATTGGTGAGAGATCTGGAGAATGTGCCATGGCAGCAGTCGAACATTTTCTGTATCCAGAAAGGCCCGTACAGGACCTGCAACATGCGGTCCTGCATTATCCTGCTGAAATGTAGGGTTTCGCAGAGATCGTATGAAGGGTAGAGCCACGAGTCGTAACACATCTGAAATGTAACGTCCACTGTTCAAAGTGCCGTCAATACGAACAAGAGGTGACGCCGGGTGATACGCCAGTATGGCGATGACGAATACATCCTTCCAATGTGCGTTCACCGCGATGTCGCCAAACACGGATGCGACCATCATGGTGCTGTAAACAGAACCTGGATTCATCCGAAAAAAATGACGTTTTGCCATTCTTGCACCAAGGTTCGCCGTTGAGTACACCATCGCAGGAGCTCCTGTCTGTGATGCAGCGTCAAGGGTAACCGCAGCCATGGTCTCCGAGCTGATACTCCATGCTGCTGCAAACGTCGTCGAACTGTTCGTGCAGATGGTTGTTGTCTTGCAAACGTCCCCATCTGTTGACTCGGGGATCGAGACGTGGCTGCACGATCCGTTACAGCCATGCGGATGAGATGCCTGTCATCTCGACTGCTGGTGATACGAGGCCGTTGGGATCCAGCACGGCGTTCCGTATTGCCCTCCTGAATCCACTGATTCCATATTCTGCTAAGAGTCATTGGATCTCGACCAACGCGAGCAGCGATGTCGCGACACGATAAACCGCAATCGCGATAGGCTACAATCCGTCCTTTATCAAAGTCGGAAACGTGATGGTACGCATTTCTCCTCCTTACATGAGGTATCACAACAACGTTTCACCAGGCAACGCCGGTCAACTGCTGTTCGTGTATGAGAAATTGGTTGGAAACTTTCCTCATGTCAGCACGTTGTAGGTGTCGCCACCGGCGCCAACCTTGTGTGAGTGCTCTGAAAAGCTAATCATTTGCATATCACAGGAAACTCTTCCTGTTGGTTAAAATTCGCGTTTGTAGCACGTCATCTTCGTGGTGTATCAATTTTAATGGCCAGTAGTGTAAATTTAAGTGTTAGGAAGTTTTTTCTGAAAGTGTTTGTGTTGTGTGCACCCATGTATTGTAGGAGACATGAACAATAAGCACTTTATACAAGAAGAAAATAGGAGCTTTTGAAATTTGGAGCTACAGGAGAATGCTGAAGATTCGATGGGTAGATCACACGACCAATGAGGAACTGCAGAAGGGAATTAGGAAGAAAAGAAATTTGTGGCACAACCTGACGACAAGAAGGGGTATGTTCATAGGACACATTCTGAGACATCAAGGGATCACCAATTTAGTACTGTAGGGAAGTGTGGTTGCTAAAAATCATAAATGGAAACCAAGAGTAGAAAACAGTAAGCAGATTCAGAATGATGTGGGTTGCAGTAGTTATTCGGTGATGAAGAAGCTTGCACAGGATAGAGTAGCATGGAGACTTGCATCAAACCATTGTTTGGACTGAAGATCACAACAATATGTAAATTTTATTTTCATTATATTATTAACAATTTATTTGTGTTTGTTTCATACAACATAAAATCGAGAAACCATGGAACAAAAAATTTGAAAGCTTAAGAGACAAATAATTATTGAAAAAAGAAATCAAGTAACCAACTCACAATCATAAGCAAAATTTTCAAAAAGTACTGTTGGCACCAATCTACGTTACAACACGAAACAAAAGGTAAGGGCAACAATGTTCAAAATTTCGTACCAGAGCATCATTGCTGGTACCGTAAAACAATTAACAGACGAACAAGCACAAGTAAAAGATTATGTTCGTAAGCTAGATATCGACGCAGATACCTTTACAGCTGAGCAAGAGACTAAGATTAAAATTCAGTTTGCTGCACAATTAAGTTTTTCTAAATATTTTTCATGTGTATTTCAAGTAAGGAAACAAATATAAATGAACAGATAGGTTCAGAATTGCCTGAAGTAGTGCAACAGTCTGATACCAACGTCTTGTCTCAGAAAGATGCTTTGGAAGAGTAATCAAAACTGGATTAAAGCAATTGATTTAGGTAAAGTTTTTTGGTGTGCTGAGATGGTGTTATGTCACAAGGTAGTAGTTTACAGCAGGAGCAGTCCATTGCAGGACAAAGGGTACCTAACTCACCACCTTTTGCTGTTAATATCAGTAGTCAAATCATTAGTCTTACCTAGCTGACAAAATACATATAGGAACATTATAAATGACGTAGGTCTGTCATCCAAGGATGCATCTTATTGTGTGAAGGCAGCTCTCTATTTACAGTAAAATTTTATTACTTGAATACCAGTCCAAAAACGAACAAACTCAGGTGTTCATAACTAATATGAATAACAATAATAGCAATAGGTTTTTGTCAGAACGCAAAAGTACACACATTTTCTGGACAGAATTGTAAGGTTATTGGAGCTATTTCTGTTTGGTTGCGGCGTGTCAAAAGGCAAATGCAGGTGGAAGCTGTAGCAGGAAATGGAGTTATAAAATGCCTACTCCTAAGAGTAAGGGGGTTGACTGTAGAGTGTATTTACAGCAATGATCTCTTAAGGGAGAAGGATTCACTGGTCCTCAGACACATTCTTTGTACACATTGGTGGTCAAAATATTGCAGTTGACTTGTAAAAACAAAGACAGAGCACAGTAAATAATGCCAAGGCTTGAAGGTAAAGTTTTTTAAGATGAAGACAGCATGTGCCAATAGTATACATTCAAACAATAATCTGGTTGAAAATTTTAAAAAGCAGGTAAAACATAAGATTGTAAAGTCTGCTATCACTGACTCCTTGCGACAAGCAGAATTACACAAACTGCTTTTAAAGTACGTACATATGTTTAAAACAAGTGATGTCATTAACATGTAACAATATCAAAAGGGAGTTTACCCCCATAAAATATACTGTCAGGGTACATTTTCTATCCCAAGGACCAAGAGAGCGGTACACCAATAAAAGAAGGCAAATGCTCGAGTGGAGAGTTATAAGGCCCTCATTGTCATCATATTGCAGCCCTCTACTACCTGTGGCAAAGTCTCATGAAAACGCTAACCTAGTTTTATATGCAAGCGCCATCAACAAAGTCATTATTCCCATCCGAAGTAGACCAGACTTTAGATGAACATTTGCAAATGTGTCAAAAGTATCAGCATCGATTTGAGGTGTTCATATAGGCAGGTAAGCATATCGAAAGACTCCAAGAAAGTATACTCCCTTCATATTTAGAGTAAGGAGTAATAAATTTTGTGTATTGAAATTCGGATTAAACTTAAGTTCAGGTGTATTTATTATTGCCTTGGACACAGTGATAGGGCCCGGGTTTCTATAAACAAAGTTGAAAGATTGGTGCACCTGCCTTGAGATTAAAATTCCCGCTTAATTCTTCGATATGTACTATATTTGTTACGAGGACCATCTGAAATCGTACACTTTGCATCTACATAAGCCTAATCCACTTTCCACACATATTTTGTAGAGATTTTAGCAGAGACCAAAGGCTTGGCTCGATAAAAGATATGAAATGATCATTAACAAAGTATTTAAACATGCAATGGACAAACCGGATGTTGATATGCAAATTGCAAGCGTGTACGTATCGGTAAAAGTGGCATCTTAAACGTGGGAGATTTTTTATTTCTTTTTAACACAGATATTTAGCTCCTTCTCTCCTTCGCACTACACATAATATCGTAAACATAGTGCATTTATGTTGCTTACAGTGAGGACAAGATGGGGAAAGAAGTGATCAGGATTAATTAACATCTAAACTGACTTCATTTAAATTGGACTGTTTTGGTTTTTCAACGAAAAACGAAATCTTACATGCTATGTACGGGCTTACGTATCTCAATTTTGAATGCACAAAAAACTTTTACGATAAAATTGATCCCTTAAGGTGAATTCAAACACCCAAACTAGATTTATTCAACCTTGTACAGTGCTGGTCAGTGTGAGGAAGTGACAGTTGTACCTGGGTTCAAAAGCAAGGAAACATTCTTTTTTTCAAAGGTCTAGAGGTATATTCCTAGTATGTTACTGAAATTTTTCACACACCAGATAGTGCGACACAAAAGTTGATGCCAGGATCTGACATCGTTTTTACTTAAGCATGCTTCACCTGTCTTAGAGACAGCTTTTGACCATGTTGACGAATTCTGAAGGTGGTAGGGGTATAATACACGGAGCAAAAGGCTATTTACAATTTGTACAGAAACCAGATAGTAGTTATAAGAATCGAGGGGCATGAAAGGGAAGCAGTGGTTGGGAGGGGAGTGAGAAAGGGCTGTAGCCCATCCCCGATGTTATTCAATCTGTATATTGAGCAACCAGTGAAGGAAACAAAAGAAAAATTCGGAGTAGGTATTAAAATCCACGGAGAAGAAATAAAATCTTTGAGGTTTGCCGATGACATTGTAATTCTGTCAGAGACAGCGAAGGACTTGCAAGATCAGTTGAACGATATGGATAGTGTCTTGAAAGGAGAATATAAGATGAACATCAACAAAAGCAAAACAAAGATAAGGGAATGTAGTCGAAATAAGTCGGGTGATGCTGAGGGAATTAGATTAGGAAATGAGACACTTAAAGTAGTAAAGGAGTTTTGCTATTTGGGGGAGCAAAATAACTGATGATGACCGAAGTAGAGAGGATATAAAATGTAGACTTGCAATGGCAAGGAAAGCGTTTCTGAAGAAGAGAAATTTGTTAACATCGAGTATAGATTTAAGTGTCAGGAAGTCATTTCTGAAAGTATTTGTATGGAGTGTAGGCATGTATGGAAGTGAAACATGGACGATAAATAGTTTGGACAAGAAGAGAATAGAAGCTTTTGAAATGTGGTGCTACAGAAGAATGCTGAAGATTAGATGGGTAGATCACATAACTAATGAGGAAGTATTGAATAGGATTGGGGAGAAGAGAAGTTAGTGGCACAACTTGACTAGAAGAAGCGATCGGCAGGTAGGACATGTTCTGAGGCATCAAGGGATCACCAATTTAGTATTGGAGGGCAGCGTGGCGGGTAAAAATCGTAGAGGGAGACCAAGAGATGAATACACTAAGCAGATTCAGAAGGATGTAGGTTGCGGTAGGTACTGGGAAATGAAGAGGCTTTACAGGATAGAGTAGCATGGAGAGCTGCATCAAACCAGTCTCAGGACTGAAGACCACAACAATAACAACAACAACATTTACAAAACCTCCACAGCCTTTGTGAGCGTTGCCGAAGATGCTGTGTAAAGCAAGGTGATAGTATAGCTCCAAAACTATTTTCAGCCGTCTTAGAAAAAGCCATGTCTAAATTGAATTGGGTAGAAAAGGGAATTCAAGTTCTCGGAAAAAGACTGAACAACTTGAGGTTTGCGGATGACATTGTACTATTTGCAAATGACATAGAAGAACTTCAAGTATTAGTTAACGAACTTGCATTAGTGTGCTCTGAAGTTGGTCAAAAAATGAACATTGATAAAACCAAGATAATGATCAATGAATGAACACCTGAGGGAAGTATATCAGTTGGAAGTACACAACTCCAAAGAGTCACAAAATATATCTATCTGGGTCAACTGATAAACATGAAAAGAGATTTAAAACCAGAAATATTAGGATGAATTAAATTTGGCTCGCATGCTTATGAGAGGCACTCTTCAACTGTGAAATCTAAGATGTCAGTTGAACTGAAGAAATCTATTTTTGACCAATGTATTTTACCAGTAATAACATATGGCTGCGAAACATGGACATTAAAAGAGTTCATTGTTAGGAAGCTAACGGTAACCCAAAGAGGAATGGAAAGATCAATGTCGGGTTACACGAAAAAAGACAGGAAGAGAGCAGTTGAAATAAGACGAACAACGAAGGTCACTGACATAAGAGGGAATACATTGAAATGGCAGTGGGCTGGTCATGTTACTCGAACAAAAGATGGTAGATGGTCTAAACAAGTCCTAGACGGGAACCCAATTTACCAATAAAGACCTAGAGGAAGACCACCAGACAGATGGGACACGGGTATAAGGAAGACAGTGGGATTCAATTGACAACAGGAAGCTCAGGATCGGAAGAAATGGAAGATGTTACTGGGATGCTTTGTTACACGCCGAAAGAGGCCACATCATTAAGTGATAGAACTGGCTGGTGATAATGCTGGTGACGATGATGATGAGTTTATATATCTTGTTTCCACACCTTGTTCGATCAGTGCCTGTACAGGTGCAGTGTGTCTAGCACTATGGGAAGCCTTTCCAAAAGTTATAAAACAAATGCGTAGTGGAATTTCATATGCATTGCCTGAAGTAATTACTTCATATGCGTATTACTTCATGTGCGTATATGGTCTGTTGTTCCATAACCAGTGCGGATTCCACCGTGTACTAAGGCTTTTGCATTTTGACAATACTGACTTAGTACATAATATTTGTAAAATGTACCTCTCCTTTAATAGGAGTCTTAGTCTCTCATTATTTTTGCATTGATAATTTGCAATTTATGTTTCGTTACTACGAACCAGACTGTCTTCATCCAAAATCTCCCTTCTCGATCGTGTAGGGGCAGAGGGGTTAAGAATGACTTACATTCCCTAAAGGCTTCTTGAAGGAAAAAAAATTATCGTTTCTGGAATGACATTCCAGCGTTGATTCATGAAATCCTCCCCCTACCTCCCACCCCCAAACCCGTGCGGCCGGCTTTGCCGATCAAAAAACCAACCCGATATTACAGTTTTCTTGCAGACTGTTGGCGTCTCGCCACCTTACGACACATTTACGACTGAGTGTGCCGCCCTATATCTCCAGCCCAGTCAAGCACAAGAGCACTGTGGACAATGCTGCAATGCTATCTGCCAGCACCGAGAGAGAAAACTCTCCTTTCACTAAAGCTGATAAGTCTCCCCATTCCTCTAAGGAAGTTTGTAATGTGTACATCACCATAAGCGTTCACTAGGGGCAATTAATCTGATCTACTATTTAGGTCAAGCGCTCTGAGTCGTACCAGGCAATGTTATAATCCTTTTGTTCTATTAAAATTGTAATTTTAAATGCAGATGTTTGTTTTAATGCACTTAACCTACTGCTTTATGTAATTCGTTGTTAACTTTCTAAAGTTTACTGTTGATGGTTTGTTTTCATCATTCATCTTAAAAAACGCAATTGAGGAAGAGGGCTACTTTCATCCTTGTAACCTGGTATACATACAAAGGCACATTGTGTGCCTGCGAGGCAACGCCCAGCTCTTCATCAGTTGAAGGGCATTTGGAGTGGGCAACCACATTCCGTCGCACCGCGACGGTCACTGATAGTCCCAGACACCTCACAGCGTAAATATCCGGTAGAAAATGTTTTGTGAATTGTTAATAGGAAGGAGTGTTTTCGCATTCTCCTCACAACCCGACAGACTAGATCTTTCAGCCCAGCAACGAAAGAGAATCTGAGGGAACGATATCGGACAAATATGTCACTTTTATATGATGCTGTTGGTTCAGAAACAAATGTCTGCTGTAAAGTATATGGGTCCATCCTTTGAGTAGAGACATCATTTACAAGATACCAAAGTTTTCACCAAACGCATAACATAAATTTTGTGTTTTAATCGGAAAAAGAAGAAGTTGGTGTGATAAATTAATATGACATTGAGGATAGTTTCATGTTTTCGACGAAAGTACAGATCGGAATGTGATTTGAATGTTAGGACGCCTCAAAGAGACGTCACGATGGTCTCGAAGAACGAAGTAAAAATTCTAGTGCGGGAAACGGAGCTAAAGTTATTGTAAAGTGAAAAAAAACTTTTGCTGCCCAAGGGACAAATTTCAAAATCTCTACTCTTTGAAAAAATTGTAAAATTGTAAATTTTACGTTATGATCAAGCCAAGAACAGACAATCGTTATTATTAAGTACAAACCCGGCCCTTCACAGAGTGTGTTGGCACAATGATTGGCACGCCAGTCTTGTATTGAGGAGAGCTTGATTCAAACCTATGGCTGGCCATTCAGATATAGCTTTCTTGTCATATCCTTAAGGCAGATGACTGGAAATTTTCTTCGAAAAGAACATGACACAGATCAATTTCTCTCCCCTCCCCTCCCCTCTACCGCTAACGACCTCACGCATTAAATGACCCATGTGCTACTCTTGTAATAAGATGTTTGTCCTGTTAACGATACGTGAATCGAAGCCGGTAAACTGCTGTAGTCTATTCTGTAGAGGTCTGGGGTCTACCGACCTCCACGGTGGGTAATGGAGGAGCCTTTTTCTGGTTTTTCAGGGTGGCGTTAGGCTATGCCACCAGGGCGTTGTGGGTTCCATTGGCTTGTGGAAACTATAGGAATGCATTGGAGGTGAACGTGGCTGCACCAAGACAGACAATGTTCAGAACAGTTGCCCAAGCACTGGACAGACATGTACCCAGCAGAACAGTTCATGATGGGTGAACCCTCCATAGCATACAGTCACTGTGAACAAAATTCGAAAGGAGCGGAGACTACGGTGAAATTTGTGTAAAACAAAGCATAGTGCTTTCCTTTGAGTGAAACTTGTTTGGCTGTCAAAAGAGCAATGCGTGAACCCTTGAGTGACTAACGTAGTTTCTCAGAAATCAAAAATTCGGGAGGACGACGGTTCAATCCCGTCTCCAGCCATCCTGATTTAGGTTTTCCGTGATTTCCCTAAATCGATTCAGGCAAATGCCGGGATGGTTCCTTTGAAAGGGCACGGCCGATTTCCTTGCCCCTCCTTCCCTAACCCGAGCTTGTGCTCCGTCTCTAATGACCTCGTTGGCGACGGGACGTTAAAAAACACTAACCTAACCTCAGAAATAAAAAAAACCACGGGCTGCTAGTGGCACCGAAGTTAGTGTCCAGATGTTCGCGGATGAGATAGAATTAAAATTGAGAGTAGCAAAGCGAGAGGAGAAGTGCTTAACTTCCTGTCCAAATGTTCCTTTACCACGGAAAAACCAGGAAAAGAACACCAGATTAGTCCTCATACCACCGAAAAGATGGGTAAAACAGGTACTAATATGAGTGGCGTCGAGACACAGCTGAAGTCAGAACTGAACAGAGCTCCAGGGCCCCATGGAACCCCTATCAAATTCTAAACTGAATTTGCGGTTGAATTAGCCCCTCTTTGAACTGTAATCCATGGTAGGAAAGGTGACGCCCGTCTACAGTATCTATATCTCTATCAGTCCGAACAGGCTTCGGAAGGCGCAACAGTACCGACTGACCGCCGTGTCATCCTCAGCCGATGGACGTCACTGGATGCGAATACGGAGATATCGTCACCACACTACTCTCCCGGGCGTTGTCAGCTACTTCTCAGTCAAGTAGCTCTTCAATTAGCCTCACAAGAGCTGAGTGCACCCCGCCTGCACTCCGTGGTCAGCTGCCCGGACGGACCCCCATCGAAGTGCTCGCCAAGACCCACACTGCTTAATTTTGGTGATCTGGCCGATGTTAACTTCTGCGGCAAGGCCACTGGCCGTTTTCAGTAAGGGTACCATAAATGATTGATGGGACCGCCGTCCGTTATCCTAGACATGGATTTGCTGTAAAATTTTAGGACGTATTCTGAGCTCAAACGTAATGAGGTATCTTGAACAGAATAACCTCCTCCGTGCCAACCAGTATGGATTCCGAAAACATCGATCTCATGAAACCCAATTCGCAATTTTCGCACATGAGATACTGAAAAGCTTGGATCATGGCTTGCAGGTAGATGAACTATTCCTCTATTTTCGAAAAGAATTTGACGCAATACCACATTCAAGCATATTATCAAAAGTGCTATCATATGAAATACCAAGGAAGGTTTCTGACTGCATTGAAGTTTTTCTGGTAGAGAGGACGCAGAAAGTTCTCTTGGATGGAGACTTGGCAACAAATGCAGAAATAACTTCGGATGTACCTCAAGGATGTGTGTTCGGACAATGCTGATGGTGTTGTGTGTTAACCACCTTACGAATGTCAGGTGACAAAGTTATCTACGAGGGGCTTTCAGTAAGTAATACAAAACATTTTTTTCTCTGCCAGTTTTGGCTAAAAAAAGCGGAATTTATTATGTGAGATCTTGGAATATTCCTGCTCCAGCCTCTATAGTTTCAAGAAGTTCCGAGTGTGGAAGCGCTATATGTAGTCTTCAAAATTGCATACATAACGGAGGTGCGTTCCAACCAGAGAGCTGTCACTTTCTTTTGGTGGAAAACCAAAGCATCAAAGGCATTCGTAAACACTTGTGAATGTCTCCGGGAACCTGGCAGCGAACAAAAGCACGATGAGTCTTTGGGCGAAACGTCAGTCATCATCGCAACAAGGTCGCGCAAACCTCTCCGATCTCCGCGTGCCAGCCGGCTGCCTTTCGCGCACCAGTTGGGATACACAAAGGTGTGTGCCTTCTGGGTTTCTCACAGCCTCACAGAAGACCGTAAAGAATAACGAAGGACCATCTGTGCAGAATTGCTTGCGCGTTGCGATGTTGATCGTGGCAGGTTTTTGTCCAACCTCAACACAGGCGATCAAAACATGGGTTCATCATTTCGAACAGGAGACAAAATGGCAACCCATGAATTGGCGCCACACCACCTCGCCTCCGAAGAAAAATTTCAAAGCCACACATTCAGCCGGTAAAGCGATGGTGACGGTCTTCTCCGACTCCGAAATGTTATTCTCTTTTCATGTCCTAGCTCAAGGTGCAACGATCGGCTCTGAAATGTGATTGTACTACACTCAGGAAATTAAAGAAACGACCTCAGCGTGTTCATCGCCACAAAAATGCAAACGAACGCCTCCTTCTCTATGACAATGCAAGGCCTCACACAGCTCTGCGGACCTAGAGGTACTCAGAAAAATTCATTGGACTATTCTTCCTCATCCACCCTACAACCCCAATCTTCCACCTTCTTACCCCAATGACGAATGTAGTAATTGGGTGATGGTGAGGTTACTGGGAGACGTTGGCTCCGGCGTCGACCAATAGAGTGGTATATAGGCACTCCCAATAACGTGGCGTAACGCCATCGCATGTTAAAAAATACAGTTCTATAGCCAAAAGAGTGGGTAATAATATGGTATATTGGAATCCCGAATAAAAGCGATTTGCTTTTAGAAAAAAATGTGTTATATGCTTCTTGTTTAATGCCATTTGAAAGAAGCTGAACAAATATTCAGTCACATATTGATAAGTTTTCAAGGTGGTGCAATCACTGACAAATTGCTTTAAATGCTCAGAAATGTAAAATTGTGTACTTTACGAAACGGAAAAGCTTTCTATCCTATGACAATAATACCGATGACTGTCAGTTACACTCTATCAAGTCGTACAAATACCTGGGTGTACAGTTCGAAGGCATATGAAATGGAATGGGTACAACGTATGGCAGACTTCATTTTATTGCAGAATTTTAGGGAAATAGTAGGCTTGTTGATTCGGGGGAGGAGACCAAACAGTGAGTCTAATCGGATGAGGGAAGAATGAGGAATGAAATTGGCTGTGCTCTTTCAAAGGAACCGTCCCAGCATTTGCCTCAAGCGATTTGGGGAAATCGCGGAAAACCTAGATCAGGGTGGCCGGAAGCGGGTTTGAACAGTCGTCCTCCCGATTGCGAGACGAGTGGGGAAAAAGTCTAAAGAGCAGATTGTTTAGGAATCACTCGAACCATTCATCCTAGAATATTGCTCAAGTGTGTGGAACGCATTTCAAATAGGACTAACGGGCGATACTGAACGTTTACAGAGAAGGGCAACAGGAATAGTCACAGGTTTGTGTGAGAGATGATGGAGCAACTAAACAAGGAGACACATAAAATACTCCGAGATAGCCTAGTTATCATGATTCAAGAATGGTTTTTAAATTATGTGTCTAGGAACATACCGCAACCCCCTGCACATCGGCCGCGTAGGGGTCGTGAGGACAAGATTAGACTAGTTACAGCGTGCACAGAGGCGTTTAAACAATTATCCTTCCCGCGCTCTATACGTGTATAGAACTGGAAGAAACCCTAATAACTGGTACCATGAGATATACCCTCTGTCATGCACTCCACAGTGGCCTGCAAAGTACAGATGTAGATGGAGAAAGAAATTTTTCCATTTTCTGTCGTGGACATCAGGCACAAAGAGAGTGGAACGGTATAATTTTTTTTTCTTTTCGAGATTTTTTTATTTTTTATTTGTTTGTGCAATTTCTCGCAACAAAAACGAATTTAACTTCTAGTAAGAGATCAAGGACTCTCTGTCCTCACACCAGGGCAACCCTCTGACAACCCTCAAAGCGTTGTCACGAAGTTAATTATATTGTGAAACAGACACTGGAATCGGATTTGGAACGGCACAGTTTTAATTAACTCAGATGCTCTCTCCGCCCGTCACTGCGAAATCCAATATACTCCTTGCCTCGGCGTTACGTAAAATTAAAGGACTACGGAAAGGACGGAAGGGGAAAAAAATTGGATTCTCGCTCTTTTTCCTCGCAACTCTTCTCTCTGACGGCGCCCTTTACTTTCAGTTCAAAGAAATTTTCACGCGCACAGACTTTTTTCTGCAATGCGCGCGACGCGCGGATTTTTCAATTTTCCACTCGGCCGGCTGTTCGAGCCCAAGTCGGCGCTTTGCTAATTCTATTACTTTCCATTAGGCGGCGCGCGCGTCGGCGTCGGCGCGCCGGCGTCCTTTGTTTCCGCCGTGGATGGCCCGCCGGAGACCCATGTTCATAATTACAGAATAAATTGTACGGCCCCCCGGCGGATAAACACTCATTACGCTTGGCGGGCCAACTTTTCACGGCTCCCTAACGAGATAACTTGGCACGCCGTTCGCCGCCGTGATTGCAACTCGCAAGCGGCACCACCGCCGGAATCGCCAAGCTGCCACACCCCTGCCATCCCCCACCCTCCCTCCTGCCTTTACCCCACCCTTATCCCCAGAATCATTTTCTTCGTCCTCTGTTCGCCGTTGATGGTGCTGCGTGTGTAGAAACGGTTTCTCGGCCACTGCGCAGTGAGCCAAACAAAGGGTGCAGGACCACTGCCCACACATATTACTTCATTTTCTGTCTAAGCTTAACTGTATTGATTGACAGCTCAGCGTATACAAGACCATTTCAAACACAGCCTTTTAGCTGTGCAAGTACTAATCGACATGGCGTCTTCAAACTTTTTTTTTTAATTGAACTGGCTTGCTTTCGAGCTTGAGGATGTGGAACTAAATGCTCGATCGATTTGTGTGTCTTCGGCCTGTCTGTCCATTCCTCTTCACCCTTTTGTACATCGGTGCAAAGTAATCCCAAAACACACACACACACACACACATACACACACACACACACACACATATATATATATATATATATATATATATATATATATATATATATATATTAGTGTCATGATTATAAGTGACTGACGACAATGTACCGAACAACATTATGTAAATATTTACATCATTTGCAGGTTAAGTATTATAGCTATTACAAGTAGTATGTTTTTAGGTTGATTAGTACCATCGATTATTTTGCACGGCAGCATGTCGGTTGCTGAAGTGTGGAGACATGGACGCAGAACGTTTAGTCTATACTGAAATGCGTATTCCATTTAGTGGTGCAGTTACGACTGTACAGAAAACATCAGGTCGTAAAGTTTGTGACATGGTTATAGGAAGATTGGTTTCTGCACTTATACCTGCTACACCATATATAATCGAGAGTTCACTATATATCTCTCGATTACCCACAGCAACTGGGGAATTGAAAATGACGGATAATCGAATTCTGTGGATAATCCCTCTTACAGAAAACTGTAATGTACGAGGGTTGTTCGAAAACAATAATTAAAATATCACCATTAAATCATAAAATAAAGCCTTAATCACCATGGTATATATGAAAACTCGGTACTTACAACGAATATAGGAAAGTCCAATATCACATTACCTTAAACTACTTTGAAAAAAAAAAAAAATACAGCACAACTCTTGCAGTGTTCAAGCGGCACATTGTTTACTACAGCCGTCTTGTAACGTCATATTATCGCTCTGCCGCGACCATTCCCGGGTTAATGGAAAATTTTCAACAGCAAAAACAGAAATAGTGGGAGAAATAGACAGCGGATAATAAAGAGTTTAATGTTATCTTCTTTGTTTGTCTTGTGTGCGCCGGCCGGAGTGCCCGAGCGGTTCTAGGCGCTACAGTCTGGAACCGCGCGACCGCTACGGTCGCAGGTTCGAATCCTGCCTCGGGCATGGATGTATGTGATGTCCTTAGGTTAGTTAGGTTCAAGCAGTTCTAAGTTCTAGGGGACTTATGACCTCAGCAGTTGAGTCCCATAGTGCTCAGAGCCAATTGAACCATTTTGTCTTATGTGCATTCCTATACCATTCATCCAACTGCGATGAAACTGTGGTGAGTAATTGTGCTCACACTCACGAAAGTTTCTGAATTAGTATATCTATTTATTTCTACAAATGTATGGGTCTTATGTAGTATAGTAACAGTTCGTGTGTTATTGGTGTATGTGTGCACACATATAGCTCAAGACAGTAGCACTCTGATAGATAATGTATTTGTACAGAAAGAGGATGTAAAACAAACACATGCTATCCGTGCGGTAAATGGATTGTCAGACCATGATGCACAACTGATTAACTTACAAAACCTAACTGGGTGTACAGTTCAGAAACCATTAATTTAAAGTGTGAGGTTGCTCAACCTGGTATCTACAGAGAAATTCAGAGGAAGTTTAAGAAATGTTAACTGGGGAGATGTATATAATGAGCAAAACGGTAATGATAAATGCAACATATTTCGTGATAAATTTATATCCCTTTTTGAACATTGTTTCCTAAAGAAAATTACTAAATGTAACACCACACACTTTTCAAAGAAACCTTGGATTACTACAGGTATTAAAGTGTCTTCAGAAAGGAAAAGAAAGCTGTATGAGACAGCAAGAACTAGTAAAGATCCAGAAGTAATTTTACACTATAAAAATTATTGTAACACACTGAGAAATGTTGTAAGAAAATCAAGAAATATGTATGTTAGAGAAGAATTAACAACTCTGGCAATAAAATAAAATCAATATGGAATGTTGTTAGAAGGGAGACAGGAAAAGTAACCACTGGTGTAGGTAGTATTACTTTTAAAGAGAATGAGAGCATCCTAAGCAACAGTACACAAGTAACTAATGTATTTAACAATCATTTCTTCAGTGTAGGAGAAACAATTCGTCACAATAGTTCAAAAGAGAAAGCCATGCAGTACATGGAAAAGTCAGTTTTGAAAAAATTTATTTAGATTAAGTTTCACCTAACAAACTCTTGTGAAATAAGTAAAATTATTAAACCTTTGAAAAATAAATGTTCTGTTGGAGTAGATGTTAAAACAATGTGGAGCAATTACTGCTGATGTTCTGAGTCACATATGTAATGCATCACTAGCTCAAGGTAATTTTACCAGATGGGTTAAAATATGCCATTGTCAGACCTCTCTACAAAAAGGGGGTCACACAGATGTCAATAATTATTGGTCAGTATCCTTTCTCAGAGCATTTTCAAAAATCTTTGAGAAAATAATGTACTCAAGAGTGGTTAGCCAACACAACAGTAAAGGGATACTTAGTAACTCACAGTTTGGATTTTAAAAATGCTTTTCCACTGAGACAGCTATATACAATTTCACTGTCCACATAATAGAGTATTTAAATAGTAAAATGTCATCAGTAGGAATTTTCTGTGATTTGTCCAAAGCTTTTGATTGTGTCAACCATGACATGTTACAGAGATTACAATTTTAGGGTATAAATGGAATAGCATATTGGTGGTTAAGTCATACAAATAGAACAGGAAATAAAAAGGTTGTTTATATGGGTCAAGTGATTTAAATAAGTTTGCCACTTCATCTAACCAGGGTGAAATTACATTATGTGTTCCACAGGGTTCAATCATGAGTCCCCTTCTGTTCTTGATATATGTGAATGAGCTCCCTTCTTATCTGAAACAAGAAGCTGAACTGACACTGTTTGCTGATGATACAAGCATCATTATTAATCCAGTAAAAGGAACTCCAATTGAAAATGATACAAATAAGGTCTTTAGAAAAGTCGTTAATTGGTTTCCTGCAAATGGGCTTGTTCTAAACTTCGAAAAAACACAGTACATCCAATTTTCTGCTGAAAAAAGTACAGTTACTTCAACACATATAACACAGCAACACAAGTCTGTAGACAGGGTAGAGCATACTACGTTTCTGGGTGTACATATAGATGAGAATCTTAATTGGAAAATTCATACTTTGGATCTTCTAAAGCTACTAGGTTCAGCAACTTTTGCAATCAGAATAATTGCCGATTTTGAGGATATAGAAATTAGTAACCTAACATACTTTGGATACTTTCACTCCTTGATGTCACATGGAATAATATTTTGAGGTGACTCAACACTTAGACAAAAAGTATTCACTGCTCAAAAGAAAGTGGTTAGAATAACGTGCGGGCTTCATAGTCGCACATCTTGTAGGCATCTTTTTAAAACATTGGGAATTCTTACAACAGCCTCACAGTACATTTACTCACTAATGAAATTTGTTCTGAAGAACATGGACCAGTTTAAAAACAACAGTGACTTTCATGATTATAATATCAGAAAAAAGAAAGACTTAACACTATCCTTTACTCAACCTACCTTTGGCACAGAAAGGGGTAAAATATGTTGCTATAAAAATTTTTCACGAATTACCAGATTAAATAAAATGTCTGACAGACAGCAGTAATAGCTTCAAAAATAAAATGAAATCATATCTCCTTGACAACTACTTCTATACCATAGATGAATTCTTGAATAGGAATAAATAAACATAGTACATGCATGTTGTGTCATTTAAGGGAATGGGGTAAATAATAGAAATATTAATCTATTAATCTTTAACACTGTGCTGTAATATACATATATATATATATATATATATATATATATATATATATATACATAAATCTTGTTTCATATGTGAATTCTCTTGCACTTGACACGATCCACATCATAATGGGTACTGTACCATGCGATTGATCAATGGAACACGAAAGCAACTAACTAACTAACTAACACACTTGACGTGACTGAACTGTGTCAAATACGTAAACAGCTACATTTCATTTCAAGTGTGCCTATCATTATCCTCCAAAACATAAATCGATCACGACTTTGCAACGATACAAGACTGTCAGTGAAAAAATGATGAACAGTATCAACGAAACTACGATTATAAATGGAAAATTTACTGGAGCGGACGTTCTGTTGTCACACATCTCAGTGATTCCGACAGATATGCCATTCGAATTCAAACGTTTGTAGTCTCCAGTGCAGCTCGACTTTGCAACGACCATCAACAAAACAGAGGAAAAGTCAGTTCATGTATGTGGACTAAATTTCGGAAGTCGGTGCTTCACACATGGGCAGTTGTATGTGACGTGCCCACATATCGGAAAACCATCTTTATACTTGTACGAAACAGACGGAAAAACAAAGAAAGATACTGTGTATCCAAAAGCACCTAAGCACTTCAATAAACAGACTTTAAACACAAAAACTTCCTTTGAGTGACATCGCAACCCATGGCAGGCACTCGCTAGTAGTTTATAAAGTTGACTACCGACTATGAAATGCAGCGCATAGAATACCTGCCACCAAGAATTACTTCTCTCTCTATTTGAGCTTACGATTATCCTTACACCAGAGGCAGTTTGCACAAAATTTTATCAATATGCTGCAATAAGGTGGCCTATAGCCTTTTGACTTACAAGGGTAGTAATCGTAACTAAATTGAATATATGATTTCACGTATATAAATTAGACTGTTGAAATATTTTTAAATTTTATAATTAATTGCTTAAAATTGCCAGGAATAAAGTAAAATGATGAAAAACATGTATGTTGGTAGCAGTGAGAGTCGAATCTGTCCCAACAAATTACCGGAAAGTTTAGCTAACCACTGTAGCACAGAGCCCCTGCTGTAACGACACCTCAAAAAGACGTCTACTGGATGTTTGCACAACATGTTACGCGCAATTTCATAGAAAAATATTGACCTGGTTCTGTCAGCAACGTAGTACTCGTGGTGCTGAAAGGGATGACGTCATATCAGAACATGTCCAGTCGAAAAAAGACTGTCACGTCTCTTCTCTAAACTGATTGTAGTGCGGCTGACCATCATTTCAGCGCTCGATACTGGTTTCTAGCAGGCGCTGAGAGAGAGCTAGAGAACATGCTTTCGTCCGTTTTATTTCCATACCCACAAGTGTTCGAAGAGAAATGGCGTAATTTTTGTGCGAGTTTGGCTCGCATTTGAAGAGAAATGGTACAATTTTAGTGCGATATTTACAGTGTGATTTACAGATATTAGCACATGATAACTGGCCGCCACAGCAGTACATAATGATCGTAACATACGCTCTTCAGTGTCCAAGTCGTATTATGACTGCATCCCAACACCTTTAATTCTACTTTTCTGCTGGTTTCTTGAGTGTGCGGGACTAAATGCACAATCTATTTTCAATGGTCCGTGTGGCCGGCCGCGGTGACCGAGCGGTTCTAGGCGCTTCAGTCCGGAACCGCGCGACCGCTATGGTCGCAGGTTCGAATCCTGCCTCGGGCATGGATGTGTGTGATGTCCTTAGGTTAGTAAGGTTTCAGTAGTTCTAAGTTCTAGGGGACTGATGACCTCAGATGTTAAGTCCCATAGTGCTCACAGCCATTTGAACCATTTTTGGTCCGTGTGTCTGTCTCTCTAGTTACGATTGTACATCGTTGCAAAGTAGTCCCAGTAGTTTATAAAGTTTAATGAAGAATCTTAACTGCTGAAAATTGTAAAATAATCTAGGTCTACATAGCGCCTTATATGCGGTCTCCTATACAGGCGAACCACCGTATAGAGAGTGTTGGAGGGTACACTGTACCACTGCTTTTCATTTCCCCTCCTGTTCCACTCCCAAATAGAGCGAGAGGAAAACGACTATCTGTACACCTCTGTATGAGCCCTAATTTCTCGTATCTTATCTTCGTGGTCCTTACGCGCTATGTACATTGGTGGCAGTAGACTATTTCGGCAGTCAGCTTCAAATGCGGGTTCCCTAAATTTTTTCAACAGTGTCCCTCGAAATAAACGTCGCCTTCCGTCCAGGGATTCCTATTTGAGTTCCCGAAGCATCTCCGTAACACTTACGTGTTGTTCGGAAGTACCGGTAACAAATCTAGCAGCCCACCTATGAATTGCTTCGATGTCTTCCTTCGCTCCGACCTGCTACGGATCACAAACACTCGAGCTCTGCTCAAGAATAGGTCGCAATAGCGTCTTATATGCGAGCTCCTTTACAGGTAAACTACTCTTTCCTAAATTTCTTCCAAGAAACCGAAGTCGACCATTTATTAATACTGTATCAGAACATTACAGGTGTGACCTTCGTACTCACCCGCGTTAACTTACATTTTTCCACATTTGGGGCTATCTGCCATTCATCACGCCACTTGGAAATTTGTTAAGTCTTTTTTGTGTCTTCCTACAGTCACTCAACTTCGACACCTTACCGTACACCACGGCATCATCATCAAACAACCGCAGATTGCTGCCCACCGTGTCCGCCAAATCAGTTATGTATATAGGAAACAACAGCGGTCTTATCACACTTCCCTGGGGCAAATAATAATTGACGTGATTTTCGATTATTATTTCCGGCGACTGGGGTTAAACTTGAACCTGGATGGTTTATTAATCATTAAACACGCAAATATTTTTCGGCAAATAAGTAACTGGGTCCGCAGTCGGTAGTTGCAACCAGCAGGCATGGTTCAAATACTGCAGACGACCAGATGACTACAAGCAGCACATGCAGGAAATACGTCGCTCCTAGACACTAGTAGTGTCACATCTTGTACGCAAATCGCTTGTAAAGCGCACTGAATGGTTCATTCAGAAATATTGGGCACTAGTTTGAACACCTCGCATAAACGAACATTTCACCTGTACCTGAAAACAGACAGTTATGTACAGTATGTTGCATCCGCCCCTAAAACTTTGAACGTTACCAACCCCCTAACTATATTTGATAGAAACATGATTTATATTGATCTGTACACAGATGGTTTAAATAAGTGTCAGTCAATCTGGTTTCTACCGCCCCTTAGTGGACGTTCCAGTTTTCATGGTGGCCGGTAGGTGGTACGGTTTTTAAAAATACTTTAATTAGGTTTTCATAGAATTTTGACATAAAGTATTTGGTAAGTAATCGTTATTGTATGCTTTAACTTGCTGTAACTCTGCTTCATAAAGTTTATAAAGTAAAGATGATTGCCTTATTTACAAATCACCATTACTGTAGAATAGGCTGGCAGTTATAAATTTCATTATGAAGAGAGGTACAGAAGTGGGCTTTATATAAAAATGGTTGACTACCCTTGGTCTAAAAATATCAGCTACATGACAGAAAATATTGCGTTTCATTTTAAATATTGTAAGTCTTCACAGTTGCTCTCTGGAACAGAACTAAAAAACAACTGTGCTCACAATGTAATGTATACATCAAAGAAGAGTTAGTCAGCAATAACAGTCAATATTCCATTTTATGTATTGCAATTTTAAGTGGTTTGTATGTAGCACGACAGGGTGACACATCTAAAAGTGTCCACTTAAAATACATTAGAGCAAATGTCTAAAACAATTGATAAAAATTTTGTTTCTGAGGTCTGTTTGTTCACTGAGTATATATTGTGGTTGTTCTTTGACAGCGCTACAAATTTCAATTATTTCTAGAGCTTCCATTAATCTGCCTTTCCTTCCCCTATGCATCACCTTTAAGGTTTAAAGATTTCTCGATGCGGATGGTGTTTTGATTGTAGTTTCGTAGACGTGCGCTAAATTAAGATCTACGGTTATCGCTTCTGTTTGTGTGCTCTCTGAATGTGGTGGAGAAACACCTACCTGGTTGCCCCACATAGAAATTTTCGCGTTCACCACATTTGTTCTGATGATTTCCTGACTGTGTAAATGGTTTTGTTTTGTGCTTGGTGCGTCTGACTATTGTCCATACTTCGTTGTTCATGTGGAACCCGATTCTTACACAGTTTTACGAAAGGTATCGGCTATTCTGTCCCATATGGTACATAGTAAAGTAAAGCAATGTATTCAGTTCTTTTATTATCCTTATTCCCTTGTTAGTGTTACTTACTTATCTATATTGTTGCTTTTGTTATGTACTTTTGTAGTATGCATTTAGTCTACCATATCAGCATTGCAGCCGTTATTTGTTGCTATATGTTTTCGTGCACATAAATCTTGAATAATTTCGTTCTTTTCAAATGACAGGTTAATGATTCTGTGGGTCATGAAGTGAAATTAGGCTTACTTATGTATTTCAGGGTGGCACGAACTGTTGTGGATTATCATATCAGTCCAGATTGATTTCCGACATATATCGAATTTGAGGGCGCCATTGTCGTCTTTTATCATCAAATCTAAAAAATAATGGACTGTTGTTTTTCTAGCTCTGCAGTAAAAACAGTTTTTGGCTATACACTCTTAAATTGTCGAAACCCTTTCGATTTCAGCAATTTTGTCGTTGAAGAGAACAATAGTATCGTCTGCATACCTCATGCAATACTAAGTCTGTCTAGTAGTATCAGTAAATATCTTCAAAGAACTGTTTCCCTGTTATGATTTACGAAACTATCAGCCAGTGTGCTAGCAGTACAACAGCCCATTCCAACACCATTTGGTTGTGAATAGATCTCATCTTGGAATTTTAAAGAATTGAAACATAAGATCAATTAAAGCAGCCCAATAACTTCGTCAGTTTCGGGTACTACATTTTTTCATGTTTGAGTAATTTTTTGTTGTTGTAATCTCAAAGGTTTTTATTATTCGCATGTTATTAAATAGATTTACTATATCAAATGAGACGAATTTTCTTTCTGTACGCATGGGTACATCTTTAATCAGGCTAATTACGGCAATGCTATTTGAACTGTATAGTCTGTTTCAAAAGTATAATATTTTTTAGAGTATTAAGTCAATGTAATTCACTACACGTTGTACTGGATATCCAATCTTATGGACTTTAGGTTGACTGCAGAGTGCGGGTGTTCATATATCATTAACCAAACATCCACCGACCTTCCTTCCTGACTAAAGCACAAAGCTGTTGACAGGATCTCTATTCAATTTCGTAATATTATTAGTAGCAACGAAGTATTGTACCTTAATAACAGAGTCATTCTCATCTACAGCAGTTACCGTACCACCGCTTTCAGGGCAATCACTTCGTTTATTGCTCATTTCGTGTTAAACTGAACATGTGGCAAGATTGTCTTGGGTATTATTATTATTATTATTATCCTTCTCTGTTTTGCGTTTAATCTGGTAACATCAATCATGCAATGTCGTTTGTTGTTTACAGTTCTACCATTCTTTACAGATGCTACATTGTGTTTCAGCCCTTTGTCCAAAATATTCATTTCAACTATGGTAAAAGTAACATTAGTTTGGTTGCCCATACGTTTAATAATTTGAAACTGCATTCAACATCATGAGATGTAAGACAAACGTCGTTTTTCTGCGGATGCCTTAATTTATCGAGGTTACAAGCATATTACGTTGTTCCCAGAATGAGATATTCACTCTGCAGTGGAGTGTGCGCCGATATGAAACTTCCTGCCACATTAAAACTGTGTGCCAGACCGAGACTCGAACTCGGGACCTTTGCCCTAGTTGGTGGAGCACTTACCCGCGAAAGGCAAAGGTCCCGAGTTCGAGTCTCGGTCCGGCACACAGTTTTAATCGTATTACGTTGTTGTTTCTGCCTAATGTAGAAGTGTATGTTATAGTCTTATCAGTATATAAATGTCAACAAACCACAAAACTGGCTATACACACTGTTCGTCCCATTTGACACTGTCCTCATTAAATTGTATCACTTTTTGTAGTTTCTTCAAAATGCCATAATGCCAAAGTTTCAGTTGTAAAATAACACACTAACAACTAAAAGCAAAATGACATCATTTAAAAAATATATAGGAGCCGCGGACCCACATCACAAGAAAGTAGCTAAATATTGCTTGCACTTATACTTTTATATGTTACAGACAAAGACACCTTATTAGGAACACTCTCTGTAACATATATTTGGGTAGACATACGAATGTCGCAAGCAGAAGGCAAAAAGATACGGGGGTTGGAACGCGGTTGTAAGGGAAGGAATAAAAGAAAGGGTTAAAACAGAAAATGGTCTTGATAGTAGCAGTGGGAGAGGAGAAAGACTGTTGTGTCTTCTGCAATAAATTTCAGATGGTACTACCGAATATTCTCAAAAGAGGGAGGTAGACTTGGAAAAGCCTCGGGACACAGGGAGATTCCAGCTGGATACATCACTTTCTGACAGAACTTCGAAATCGGATAATGGAATGTGAGGCATATAAAAGTGTAGATACAGGTTCAGATCACAATTTAGTAATGTTGAAGAGTAGACTGAAGTTTAAAGAAAGGTGCGCAAGAATCACTGTGGAAAGATGTGGGAAACTGGAGTACGATGAGATGCGTTTGAAGTTCGCTGTTGTTGTTGTGGTCTTCAGTCCTGAGACTGGTTTGATGCAGCTCTCCATGCTACTCTATCCTGTGCAAGCTTCTTCATCTCCCAGTACTTACTGCAACCTACATCCTTCTGAATCTGCTTAGGCATTCATGTCTTGGTCTCCCTCTACGATTTTTACCCTCCACGCTGCCCTCCAATGCTAAATTTGTGATCCCTTGATGCCTCAGAACATGTCCTACCAACCGGTCCCTTCTTCTTGTCAAGTTGTGCCACAAACTCCGCTTCTCCCCAATTCTATTCAATACCTCCTCATTAGTTATATAATCTACCCATCTAATCTTCAGCATTCTTCTGAAGCACCACATTTCGAAAGCATCTATTCTCTTCTTGTCCACACTATTTATCGTCCATGTTTCACTTCCATACATGGCTACGGACCATACAAATACTTTCAGAAACGACTTCCTGACACTTAAATCTATACTCGATGTTAACAAATTTCTCTTCTTCAGAAACGCTTTCCTTGCCATTGCCAGTCTACATTTTATATCCTCTCTACTTCGACCATTATCAATTATTTTGCTCCCCAAATAGCAAAACTCCTTTACAACTTTAAGTGTCTCATTTCCTAATCTAATTCCCTCAGCATCACCCGACTTAATTCGACTACATTCCATTATCCTCGTTTTGCTTTCGTTGATGTTCGTCTTATATCCTCCTTTCAAGACACTGTCCATTCCGTTCAACTGCTCTTCCAAGTTCTTTGCTGTATCTGACAGAATTACAATGTCATAGGCGAACCTCAACGTTTTTATTTCTTCTCCATGGACCTTAATACCTACTCCGAATTTTTCTTTTGTATCCTTTACTGCTTGCTCAATATACAGATTGAACAACATCGGGGACAGGCTACAACCCTGTCTCACTCCCTTCCCAACCGCTGCTTCCCTTTCATGCCCCTCGATTCTTATAACTGCCATCTGGTTTCTGTACAAATTGTAAATAGCCTTTTGCTCCCTGTATCTTACCCCTGCCACCTTTAGAATTTAAAAGAGAGTATTCCAGTTAACATTGTCAAAAGCTTTCTCTAAGTCTACAAATGCTAGAAATGTAGGTTTGCCTTTCCTTAATCTATTTTCTGAGATAAGTCTTAGGGTCAGTATGGCCTCACGTGTTCCAACATTTCTGCGGAATCCAAACTGATCTTCGCCGAGGTCGACTTCTACCAGTTTTTCCATTCGTCTGTAAAGAATTCGCGTTAGTATTTCGCAGCTGTGACTTATTAAACTGGTAGTTCGGCAATTTTCACATCTGTCAACACCTGTTTTCTTTGGGATTGGAATTATTACATTCCTCTTGAAGTCTGAGGGTATTTCGCCTGTCTTATACATCTTGCTCACCAGATGGTAGAGTTTTGTCAGGACTGGCTCTCCCAAGGCCGTCAGTATTTCCAATGGAATGTTGTCTACTCCCGGGGCCTTGTTTCGACTCAGGTCTTTCAGTGCTCTGTCAAACTCTTCACGCGGTATCTTATCTCCCATTTCGTCTTCATCTACATCCTCTTCCATTTTCATGATATTGTCCTCAAGTACATCGCCCTTGTATAGACCCTCTATATACTCCTTCCACCTTTCTGCTTTCCCTTCTTTGCTTAGAACCGGGTTGCCATCTGAGCTCTTGATATTGATACAAGTGGCTCTCTTTTCTCCAAAGGTCTCTTTAATTTTCCTGTAGGCAGTATCTATCTTACCCCTAGTGAGATAAGCCTCTACATCCTTACATTTGTCCTCTAGCCATCCCTGCTTAGCCATTTTGCACTTCCTGTCGATCTCATTTTTGAGACATTTGTATTCCCTTTTGCCTGCTTCATTTACTGCGTTTTTATATTTTCTCCTTTAATCAATTAAATTTAATATTTCTTCTGTTACCCAAGGATTTCTACTAGCCCTAGTCTTTTTACCTACTTGATCGTCTGCTGCCTTCACTACTTCATCCCTCAGAGCTGCCCATTCTTCTTCTACTGTATTTCTTTCCCCCATTCCTGTCAATTGTTCCCTTATGCTCTCCCTGAAACTCTGTACAACCTTTGGTTTAGTCAGTTTATCCAGGTCCCATCTCCTTAAATTCCCACCTTTTTGCAGTTTCTTCAGTTTTAATCTACAGTTCGTAACCAATAGATTGTGGTCAGAGTCCACATCTGCCCCTGGAAATGTCTTTCAATTTAAAACCTGGTTCCTAAATCTCTGTCTTACCATTATATAATCTATCTGATACCTTCTAGTACCTCCAGGATTCTTCCATGTATACAAACTTCTTTTATGATTCTTGAACCAAGTGTTAGCTATGATTAGGTTATGCTCTGTGGAAAATTCTACCAGACGGCTTCCTCTTTCATTTCTCTCCCCGAATCCATATTCACCCACTATATTTCCTTCTCTCCCTTTTTCTACTCTCGAATTTCAGTCACCCATGACTATTAAATTTTCGTTTCCCTTCACTACCTGAATAATTTCTTTTATCTCATCATACATTTCATCAATTTCTTCATCATCTGCATATAAACTTGTACTACTGTAGTAGGCATGGGCTTTGTGTCTATCTTGGCCACAATAATGGGTTCACTATGCTGTTGGTAGTAGCTTACCCGCACTCCTATTTTTTTATTCTTCCTGCATTACCCCTATTTGATTTTGTATTTATAACCCTGTATTCACCTGATCAGAAGTCTTATTCCTCCTGCCACCGAACTTCACTAATTCCCACTATATCTAACTTTAAGCTATCCATTTCCCTTTTTAAATTTTCTAACGTACCTGCCCGATTAAGGGATCTGACATTCCACGCTCCGATCCGTAGAATGCCAGTTTTCTTTCTCTTGATAACGACGTCCTCTTGAGTAGTCCCCGCCAGGAGATCCGAATGGGTGACTATTTTACCTCCGGAATATTTTACCCAAGAGGACGCCATCATCATTTAACCATACAGTAAAGCTGCTAATGTTTTGAATACTACGATAAGGAATACCGGAGTATTCCAGTTGAAAAGCAGTGCACATCTCTAAAAAGTACTTAGGAACAAGGAAAATAAGAGTGAAGATACTTTGGATAACAGCAAAATACTTCAGTTGATCGACGAAAGAAGGAAGTAAAAAAAGGCTCATGGAAAGACAGGAATTCAGCAATATAAATCACTTATGAATTAAATATACAGGAAGTGCAATGGAAGCCCAGAATTGAAAAAGAAATGATCGTCGGAAGTATTTATTGACCGTATAGAAAAGTAAAAACAACCTTCGGCGAAATTAAAAGCAATGGGATTTCTGTTCAACGCAGAGGAAAGAGGGGGTAGGTGGAAAGGGTGAACTGAAGGTCTCTGTGAGGGGGGAGGAATTGTCTGACGACGTGATAGAAGAAGTAACTGGAGACGATATGGAGGCATAATTTAAAACAGCTCTGGAAGACTCGAGATCGAATAAGGCATAAGGGATTGATAACATTCGATTGGAATTCCAAAATAAATTGATAAAGTGGTAACCAATCAACTATTCAAGTTGGTGTGTGGAATATATGAGACTGTTGGAGTACCAAAAGAGCTAGCGAAAAACATCGTCCACACAATTCTGAAGATAGCAAAGTCCGACAAGTCAGAGAACAACCGCACAATCAGCTTAACAGTCCTTGCATTCAAGTTGCTGACAGGAATAATATACAGAAGAATGAAAAAGAAAATTGAGGATGTGTTAGATGACGATCAGTTTGGCTTTAGGGAAGGTGAAGGTACAAGAAAGGCAGTTGTGGCGTTTCTCTTGGTAATGGAAGCACGACTGAAGAAAAACCGAAAAACTTTCATAGTTTTTGTCGAAGTAGAAAAACTGTTTCAAAATCTACAATGGTGCAAGATGTGCGAAATTCCAAGAAAAGTAGGAATAAGCAGTAGGGAAAGATGGGTAATAAACAATATGAAAAAGAACAAAGAGGAAACAATAAGACTGAAAGACCAAGAACGAAGTTATCTTGTTAAAAAGGGTGTAAGACAAGGATGGTGTATCATTTTTCAATCTATACACCGAAGAAGCAATGACGGAAGAATGCTTTGAGAGTGGCATTAATATTTAAGGTGAAAGGCTATCTACGATAAGATACGCTGATGACATTCTATTCTTTGACTTACACCTCATCACCCTCAATAACAACGACTCCAAGCGTAGCTCAGATGTAGGTACTACAAGGCATACAACAGAAAAAAACTTCACTTTCAACTATACCTTAATCATCGTCTTTCAAAAGAAACACAACCAAAGAATTAGAATTGTGGCTGGATAGACTGCAATATTTTTAGAAATCTGGACAATTAGCCATCTACAGGCGTCAGGCATCAGTTCTGAAGGCTGAAATTTATGCCAGACTTGAATTCTAATCCACGTGCTCTGGTTCTATAAAGCGTCAAGCACCTAGGCCATCTGAACACACTTCTTGTCAGCCCCAGTTTCTCATCCTCTTTCAGGCAGTTTGTACCCCTAATCCATTACCATTGACTTATTTCAGTGCCTCCAAACAGCATTCTGATTTCTGAAAATCTTGCAATACTAAACAAAACCTAGATGCTCACTTTCCATAGAAATAGCAACAAAATTCAAAAAAACACCTGCTAATCGATACCCTCCTACACATTCTCCTATTACCCTCACGACTTCCATGCTTCGCAGAACCAGTTACAAACCACACACTCTCTAAAACTGACACAGTCACATGTCTGCCAAGGATCACAGGCCTCTGACACTCGCCAGGGCACAATAATTTCATCACCCTTATCTTTTGCGAAAGGAACCAAAACCTAACACAAGCTTGTTATTATGCACACTACCACAGTCAAACTAAAGGTGGAAAAGGGGACACCATTATACACTACTGGCCATTAAAAATGCTACACCAAGAAAAAAAGCAGATGATGAACGGGTATTCATTGGACAAATATATTATATGACAACTGACTTGTGATTACATTTTCAAGCAATTTGGGTGCATAGATCCTGAGAAATTAGTACCCAGTACAACCACCTCTGGCCGTAATAACTGCCTTGATACTCCTGGGCATTGAGTCAAACAGAGATTGGATGGCGTGTACAGGTACAGCTGCCCATGCAGCTTCAACACGATACCACAGTTCATCAAGAGTAGTGACTGGGGTATTGTGACGAGCCAGCTGCTCGGCCACCATTGACCAGACGTTTTCAGTTCGTGAGAGATCTGGAGAATGTGCTGGCCAGTGCACCAGTCGAACATTCTTTGTATCCAGTAAGGCCAGTACAGGACCTGTAACATGCGGTCGTGCATTATCCTGCTGAAATGTACGGTTTCGCAGGGATCGAATGACGGGTAGAGCCACGGGTCGTACCACATCTGAAATGTAACGTCCATTGCACAAAGTGCCGTCATTGCGAACAAGAGGTGACCGAGACGTGTAACCAATGGCACCCCATACCATCACGCCGGGTAATACGCCAGTATGGTGATGACGAATACACGCTTCCAATGTGCGTTCACCGCGATGTCGCCAAACACGGATACGACCATCATGATGCTGTAAACAGAACCTGGAAGCACCCGAAAAAATGACGTTTTGCCATTCTTGCACCCAGATTCGTCGTTGAGTACACCATGGCAGGCGCTCCTGTCTGTGATGCAGCGTCAAGGGTAACCGCAGCCATGGTCTCCGAGCTGATACTCCATGCTGCTGCAAACGTCGTCGAACTGTTCGTGCAGATCGTTGATGTTTTGCAAACGTCCCTATCTGTTGACTTAGGGATTGAGACGTGGCTGCACGATCCGTTATAGCAATGCGGATAAGATTCCTGTCATCTCGACTGCTAGTGATACGAGGCCGTTGGGATCCAGCACGGCGTTCCGTATTACCCTCCTGAACCCACCGATTCCATATTCTGCTAACAGTCATTGGATCTCGACCAACGCGAGCAGCAATGTCGCGGTACGATAAACCGCAATCGCTATAGGCTACAAGCCGACCTATATCGAAGTCGGAAACGTGATGGTACGCATTTCTCGTCCTTACACGACGCATCACAACAACGTTTCACCAGACAACGCCGGTCAACCGCTTTTTGTACATGAGAAATCGGTTGGAAACTGTCCTCATGTCAGCACGTTGTAGGTGTCGCTACCGGCGCCAACCTTGTGTGAATGCTCTGAAAAGCTAATGATTCGCATGTCACAGCATCTTCTTCCTGTCGTTTAAATTTAGCGTCTGTAGCACGTCATCTTCGTGGTGTAGCAATTTTAACGGCCAGTAGTGTACTTAACAGTAACGAACCTATGAAACTGACTGGTACACGCAAAGAAAATTGCACAGAACACACTTTGCTTGATAAAACCACCATGAAACACTCCTAATCAAAAAATTTCAAAGCTCTAGCGACAACCAATAATCACTGTACCAATTCCTGCAGACTATGTTCTTTAACCAGATGTACAAACGGTTTGAGACATTGTGGACCCAACACGACATTTTTGACTTGATTGTGTCAACCTCCACTGCTTTCACATGTACGGCGCGTCTGATTCTTAAATGCCTAGCACAAATGGAGAAAAACTTGTCAGACTGCCTTCCGTTTGCTCTACAAGTGATGAGACTTGACTGGAACCTTCTGTCCAACTGGAAATTCTCTAGCCGTCACCTTATGATCTACCCGCTCTTGGAGAGCCATGATACCACTCAGGTATGTCGCTGTGCTCACTTAGGTGACCTGTTTTTAATAACTGTGATTCGACGCAACAAAGTCGAGTTGTGGGGCAACTTGTTTATGACATCCTGGAAGTCCTCCTAGAACACAATTCAGCAAGCGTGCTGGTTCGAGCTGTACAGGTAGCATTATTTTTGTAGTACTTACATTAGTATCGTGGCATAATTGGAAGGTAGATGGTACACTGAGATGAAAAGGATGTCACTTCAAGACTGAAACCAGGGCCGTGACCAAAACTGTGATCCATTATCAGATATAATTTTATCTAAATGTCCAACCTCGTTTAGAAAATTTTTTCAGGAAGGTGTAGTCACAGATATGACTGTGGCACTACACAATGGCGTCACACACACTTACTTTGAGATGAATTCAATGGCGACTAATGCAAATCAAAAATTCATGTTTTAAATGGAAAACAAGTCCAAAAAGAGCGACTGTAACCAACTGCCACAACTCCACTGGGCCAAGCGGCAACAGCAGTGCCTAACTTGAGGTAACAGGGGACCTGGTCTTCAGACAGATCTTGCACACTGAAAGTACAGATTTGTTGTTCCATATTGATACCTCACAACTAGGCTTGGGATAGCTTTAAAGAAAACACATGGAAGGTAGACCCACATATTTCGTCATTTACTGTTTCATAGAATACACTTTATTACTAACCAACAAAATTATCATTACAATTTGAAAAAATTTTATTAATCGCAACTCTCAGAATCTTACAAAAAAACTCGAACAGGTTCACTTAATTAAAACCAAATAACAATTTATACCATTGAGAGCAGGGCTTGGAACGGGAAGTATACAGTTCCCAAAAACAAGAAAATGTCACACTAACTAGGCGTGGCTGCAAGCAGGTTCAACAAACAATTTTATTGGCAAACTGAATTATAATGACAGTCACTAAATGTACTAACGATTGCCAAGCTTAGGTAACCGTTATACAAGTGTATAACACCCATCCAAAATATAGAAGGATCACAAGTCACGCCATTGATTGTGGTTGTTGGAAGGCCGCTTAGCAATGTCTAAGCCTTAATAAAAAAAATTCCTTAAGCAATAAAATACGAGTACACAATCACTCAAAAGAGACAAAAATGGGAAGGTAAACAAATTAAGTACAAATTCCAACTGGTACACTCCAACAAAACATTGATAACGACCCTTAAATAAGAAAAACAATTGCTCAAAACGTATGTTGGGAGGACAAGCAATTTAAATGTAACTCCCAGCTGGTACACCAGCAGTAACGTTTAAAGTGACCTTTAAATAAAAAAAAAACAATTTGCCCAGAATATAAGATAAGCTGAGAGGACATAGAACTTAAATGTAACTCCCAACCGATACACACCAGCAGGAACGTTTACAATGATCTTTAATAAATACACCATTGACCAAAATTCAAGGTACGCTGAGAGCTACAGTAGACGACTATCATAGCCAACAAGGAATGTGCAGGCAAGTTTCACATGAGTGGTGTTAGCTAATGACTGTCGATCAAGGAAATGGCTCTTTCTATTGATATGTAATGGGCCTTAAACTTAATGTGCTGAGAAGTAGTAATAAGGGTGCAAGGTTCAAACGAGTAGTTAAAGAGGATGTACAGTGAGGAGGCATCTCTGGCTTTTATTTTACTTATTTATTTAATTAACAGTAGAAAGTAACACAACGCCTTGAAATGTAAGGCTTGTCAGGTGCCTCCAAATCCAACAGAAAACACTTCTCATTATTACAATCTTATTGGTATACAGTTGTCAATGCATTTTTAAATAATATAAAGAACATAATATACAAAAATTTCTATAAGGTTACAGCGAATAGAGTGCTATATAACTTGTTTCTGCCTAGTTGATGAGAATATAATTCACACAATGCGAATGTCAAAGAAAAATAAAAAGAAATAAGTAATACAATAAGTGTGGTGAAAATAACATGCAGTATGTATTGGAAGTAAGGTGTAATATAGCCTGTGTAGCATGTTGGTTGTTAATGGCCTATTTCTACCTATTTCATATGAGAAGGTCTCAGTAGAACCGGGAGCTATTCTCATCTGAAATGGTTTGTGCTTATGTATGCTTACTGTGTTTGTGTGTATTGGTATACTAGTGGTGGTGTTGAAAGCCAGGACACTATATGATATTCAATAGCTGTTTGTTTGTCCCTATTGTTGGTAGTTGCGGTATATTCCACGTGATACCTTAGCTACATACATCTGGTATTATACAGATTAAATACTGACTGAATATCTGACACATGGAATACATGAATTTTAGCTTTACATGAGAAATACACTTACGTTTGTAAATTTGTTAGTAGAAATAAAACGTAGTTCATTGCTATATGAATGAATTATTCCTTAATTAACTTACTGTATTACATTTTTAGTTTTATACATACTTTATACAGAAATTACATTTGATATATAAAATTAATTCATTGTTGCTTTAAACAGAGAATACACTTCTGTCCACACGCACTAAGACGAACAAAACATTACTGCTTGTGTGCAGTATACTTTAAACACTGTGCAATATGTCGTTGGGAATAGGAGCCTCGGAATAAAAGTTGTTCGAGCCTTCTCCTCCCAAGCGACGTTACATTATTACTAGAGTCTTAGTATGTGGTGTCGGTGTTTGTTTGTTTTATGAGTGTTACTGCCTGTTGTGTTGTTTGTGACTGTGTAGTGGCATGCAGTGTCATGCGTTGTTGGTTCGTGTACCTTACATGTTGATCCCTTCTGAGTCATGTTCACTTAGTGTATTGGTTCCTTCCTCGGTTTCGGAATCTGTGGTCGTAATTGCGTCCTCCCGTGTGGTTTGTTGTGTTGTTTGTGCTTGTCTACGCCTCCTTCCATATGGGTTTTGGCGCTTGTATTCTTCATTTAGTGTGTTCGATACAATATCGGCTACGATATTTTATTGTGTTCCAGTCATCGGGATGACGCATTATTCTGGCGATGTCACTATCGTTCTGTATAGGTCTCACTTGTGCCAATGTGTTGGATAGCAGTGTGACATCTTCTGTTGTCCCAGTTTCTCCGCAAACGCATATTTCATCGTTAGGTAGTCCCATGCGGTTTAAGTGCAGCGGATACGGCCCATGGCCTGTCAGGAAAGGGACCACCCCCCGGCTTGGGTCGACATGTTTCAGTTGTAGTCCTTCGCGTACGTTAGGAAAGAAAGAGTGTACTCGGCAACCCTTGTCAAATGCGTCCCACTCTCTCTGCCATATTTGAATCCGCCATTGTTTCATTTGTGTTTTGTTCATAATGTCGGATCCTGCAATTTCGGTGACTTTATGAAGCCTGTCCCTCTTAAAACCAGTAAAGTGCAGCTCTATAACGTATTGTTATGTCTATAGAACTTGTTCCCATGACAACGCAAAGTGCCTCTAGTGACGTGGTGTTGAAGGCTCCGCTCATTCTCAGGAGTGTACTACGTTGACCTCGTCTTGCAATTGTCTTGTTAGCCTGTATGTTCAGTCCGTCAACCCACGCACTTGCGGCGAAGTATGCAATGGATTCAAATATCGCAATGTAGTAGATCCTTATCGTCTTAATAGGTAATTTGTGCTGAGTTGCGTTGAGTCTTGCTAGTTTGTGCATAATTTCGGAGGCTTTATCAATTGTCAGTTTGATATGATAGTTAAAAGTCTGTTTTTAGTCAAGATGCAGTCCTAGATAAAGCGTCGCTTGCTTCCTCTGCATGCTTGTATTGTCTAATTTTAGGCCGCGCGGGGTGTGTGTGTTGTCTTTGGCCTAAGTTGATTTAAGTTAGGTTAAGTAGTGGGTAAGCCTAGAGACTGACGACCTCAGAAGTTTAATCCCATAGATATTACCACAAATTTTCTAATGTTAGTCCCTAGTAGTGTCCCTCTGAGCAGTAAATATATGGTTTTGTTGGGAGCGATTTTTAATTTATTTTCTTTGCACCAATTGCTAATTTTCTGAAGCAGTTGAGTGCTGCTCTCGAGTTGACTGACATCTGCGTGCACCACCATACCTCTTACCCTATCGTCACTGTCCAGCGTGTTCAGCAAGGGCTCGATTGCAATATCCCAGAATATTGGCCCGCAGATCGAGCCCTGTGGACGTCTCTTGACAGCCCTCCACTCCGCCACTCTGCAACAGTCGAAAAGGCTATTATAGAGGGAAGCTGATAGCCTCATTTCCCTTAATCTGGCGAAAAGGGACGGCCACCACAGGTTGTCAAAAGCCCCGACTGTGTCGATTAGTATGGCGTCCATGTATTTGTCACTGATGCTGCTTGTAACAGTCAGTGCTTGGTTGACGGTGTGTTTTATTGATCTACCCTCTCTGAAGCCGAATTGATGGGGCGTTAGCTCGAGGAGGCGTCTATGTGATTGTAAGCGGCCACACAGGAGCCTTTTCTGTACCTTGGCGAGAGCGTTTAAGAGGCAGATCGGTCGGTACGTTTTGGGGCCTGTTGCCTCTGTGTCTTGTGATTTTCTGATCATTACTGCATTAGCCGTTTTCCAGAGGTTTGGAATTCTGTCTGTTAGTAGTGCCTCGTTGAACATGTTAGTAAGAGAATGTGTGATTTGGTTTACTGTTTGTTTCGATGTTTCTGAAAGTATTTTTTTCTGGTGCGGGTACTTTTCGGGTTTTTAAGCCTACTGATTGCCTTCGCGACTTCTTATGGGAATGGTATGGTTACAGTGTCACTGATATATGGTTGCCTCACGCTCTCTCTTAGGTCAGCGTGGTGTCGCTCGTCTTGTGTGGGGTCGTCATCTGGGAGCAGCCTGTCCAGGAGATATTCTGCTGTGCTTCTCCATCCTCTGGTCATTGTGCCGTCAGTTTGTTTTAGTGTTGACAGAACTGTTGGTGTCTTAACTCGTTCTGTTTCTATCTTGAAAGGTCGTCCCGAGATGTCGTTCTGCAGCTGTGTCTTGACGAAATTGGTCAAGTAGTCTTGCTTTGTTGTCTTTAGTTGTTTTTGGTATTTCTGTTTAGCGTCACGATACAGATAAAGTCTTATATGTCTTTCAGGAGCTATCTTTGCTTGTTAGTAGAACTTTGTTTTGCCCGTGAATCCCTCCTTAATCTTGCCAGATCTGTCGACCACGGTTGTTTCTGTCCCCGCCCAGTTTTTGTCCGTGGTATAGCTGCTACCTGTGCTCTTTGTAGGACCTCTGTCAGTACATGCGTTTTGTACTCTACACTGCCTTGAACAGTATTTAGTGATGACGCCACAACAATATCTCGAGTTTCAGTTGGCTCTTCCTATGAGTAAACGCTGCTGCTCATGGTCCATGTTACGTGTATTGACATATCTGTCTATGGTTATGACGAAACAAATACTAACAAAGAGATAGAGGGGCTGGCCAGTACTTACCTCAGCTCAGTACAGCCGATAGATACACATAAAACAGAACTGAAAATTTACATTCCTAGCTTTCGGAACTTTGTTCCTTCATCAGGGAGGAGAGAGGGGAAAAAAGGGAAGAAGGGAAAGTGGATTCAGTTACTCACAACCCAGGTTATGAAGCAACAGGGAAAGGTAAACAGGGAGGGTAGCAAGGATGGAGGCATGGTTGTCAGAGGGAAGCCAAAGATATTCTACTGTTAAGTACTGTGCCAGCTTCAAACCAAAGAGGATGCATACAGAAGTAAAGAGGAATATAGTATAAAGATAAACACAACTATGTAGGATGAAAAGATGCGTGAATGGCTAAAGAGGAAAGGGAAAGAGGAGAAGACTGAAGAGTGAATGGGAGTGAGGTTGTTTAACGTAGGTTCAGTCCAGGGGGATGGCGGGATGAAAGGATGTGTTGGAGTGCAAGTTCCCATCTCCACAGTTCAGAGGGACTGGTGTTGGGTGGGAGAAGCCAAATGGCACATACGGTATAGCAGGTTCCTAGGTCCCTAGAATTATGCTGGAGGGCATGCTCCGCTACTGGGTATTGGGCATCTCCTAGGCGGACAGTTCGTCTGTGTCCGTTCATGCGCTCAGCCAGTTTGGTTGTTGTCATGCCGATGTAAAAGGCTGTGCAGTGCAGGCATGTCAGTTGATAAATGACATGTGTAGTTTCACACGTAGCCCTGCCTTGAATTGTGTATGTTTTACCAGTAGTGGGGCTGGAGTAGGTGGTTGTGGGGGGATGCATGGGGCAGGTTTTGCAGCGGGGTCGTTTACAGGGGTAGGAACCGCTGGGTAGAGAAGGTAGTCTGGGAATATTGTAGGGTTTAACAAGGATGTTACGGAGGTTAGGGGGGCGACGAAAGGCAACTCTGGGTGGTGTGGGGAGAATTTTGTCAAGGGATGATCTCATTTCAGGGGTTGACTTGAGAAAGTCATATCCCTGGCGGAGTAATTTGTTGATGTTTTCGAGGCCAGGATAATATTGGGTGACAAGGGGGATGCTTCTGTGTGGTCTGGGGGTAGGAACATTGTTGTTGGACGGGGAGGAATGTATTGCTCGGGAAATCTGTTTGTGGACAAGGCTCTGAGCACTATGGGACTCAACTAATGAGGTCCTTTGTCCCCTAGAACTTAGAACTAGTTAAACCTAACTAACATAAGGACATCACAAACATCCATGCCCGAGGCAGGATTGGAACCTGTGACCGTAGCGGTCTCGCGGTTCCAGACTGCAGCGCCTTTAACCGCACGGCCACTTCGGCCGGCTTTGTGGACAAGGTCTGCAGGATAGTTGCAGGAGAGGAAAGCACTGGTCAGGTTATTGGTGTAGTTGTTGAGGGATTGGTCACTGCAGCAGATACGTTTGCCACGAATACCTAGGCTGTAGGGAAGGGAGCGTTTGATGTGGAAAGGATGGCAGCTATCAAAGTGAAGGTACTGTTGTTTGTTTGTGGGTTTGATATGGACAGAGGTGTGGATGTGAGCTTCAACAAGATGAAGGTCAACATCCAGGAAGGTGGCTTGGGTTTTGGAGAAGGATCAGGTGAAATTCAGATTCGAAAAGGAGTTGAGGTTATGGAGGAAATTAAGGAGTGTTTCTTCACCATGAATCCAGACCACAAAGACGTCATCTATAAACCTATACCAGGCCAGGGGAAGCAGCTGTTGGGTCTTCAGGAAAGCCTCCTCCATGCGGCCCATGAAGAGGTTGGCATAGGAGGGAGCCATCCTGGTTCCCATGGCCGTTCCCCTGATTTGTTTGTAGGTCTGGCCTTCAAAAGTGAAGTAATTATGGGTGAGGATGAAGTTGGTAAGTGTGATAAGGAACGAGGTTTTTGGAAGATCTTCGGGTGGGCGTTGGGAGAGGTAGTGCTCAAGGGCAGAGAGACCATGGGTATGTGGGATGTTTGTGTAAAGGGATGTAGCATCTATGGTGACAAGAAAGGTTTCAGGTGGGAGAGGAGTGGGAATGGATTTGAGGCGTTCTAGGAAGTGGTTTGTGTCTTTGATGTAGGATGGGAGTCTGCGGGTGATAGGTTGTAGGTGCTGGTCTACCAGAGCTGAGATACGTTCGGTTGGGGATTTGAAGCCTGCTACAATGGGACGGCCAGGATGGTTCTCTTTGTGGATATTGGGTAATAGGCAGAAGGTAGGGGTACGTGGCTCAGGTGGAGTGAGTAAGTCTATGGAAGCCGTTGTGAGGCCTTGTGAGGGACCTTGGATTTTTAGGATTTTTTGCAGCTCAGTCTGGATGGAGGGAATGGGATCCTGGGTAACAGCTTTGTAGGTTGAGGTGTCAGAGAGTTGACGTAGTCCTTCTGCCACATACTCCACACGGTCAAGTACGACAGTTGTGGAGCCTTTATCCGCCGGGAGGATGACAATAGAGCGGTCTATTTTCAGCTCCTTAATGGCACGGGATTCAGCTGGGGTGATGTTGGGGGTTGTCGGGATGTTCTTCAAGAAGGACTGGGAGGCAACACTGGATGTGAGGAATTCCTGAAATGTCTGCAAGGGATGGTTTTGGGGGAGGGGAGGAGGATCCCTTTGAGAAGGCAGTCGGAACTGTTCTAGACAGGGTTCAACAATGGGTCTAGTACTTGGGGGCTGTGTTTGGGTAGCGAAGTGATATTTCCAGTTGAGGTTCCGGGTGAATGAGAGGAGATCTTTAACCAGGGCAGTGTGGTTGAATTTAGGTGTGGGGCTAAAGGTTAAGCCTTTTGATAGAACAGATGTCTCTGGAGGAGAGAGGGATCTGGATGAGAGGTTTAGGACTGAATTGGGACTGGTGATATGTGGCATTTGACTGTGGTTATAGTTGCGATTTGGTCTGTGTGGGGTATGTGCTGGGATGGGGAGATTGAGTAGGGTGGCTAGGCTAGGTTTGTTGGCTATGAGGGGGGTTTGTTGAAGGCTCTGTTGTGGTTGGTGTTTGTGAGGGATAGGGAGAGGGACCCCACTTCTTAGGTGTTGCACTAGCACTGTGGATAGTTTTTTTCAGGTGGTGTGTGGCATGGAACTCAAGTTTGCAGCTGGCTTCTAGGATGATGTTCCTCAGTGTGTTCTCCAAGCAAGGGTTTGAGAGGTGGAGGACTTTGAAGAGAGATAGGAGCTGTTGGGAGTGGTGGTTACATGAAGTAGTGTAGAGATTCAGGACAAGTTGGGTAAAGGCTAAGGATTGAAGGTTCTGGAAGTCCAGGAGAGACTGGTGGAAGGAGGAATTGCACCCAGAGATGGGAACTTTTAAGGTAAGCCCTTTAGGGGTAATTCCAAAGGTTAAGCAGGACTGGAGGAAAAGTATGTGGGATTGCAGTTTGGCTACAGTGAATGCATGTTTCCGGAATGAATGTAAATAATGTGGTATAGGATTAGGGTACATAGTGGGTAACTGGTGGGTAGGGAAATTAAATAACTAAAGTTGAAATAGAAATCATAAGAAGGAGTAAAACACGGAGGGAAGGACGAGAAGGAAAGAAATTGTGTTGGTAATGTTCAATACCAAAGGAAGACCACTAAATAAGAAAAATACGGAAAAAGTTGACCAGACCAAGCAAGTATGTCCAGATCAGGGGAAAAAGAACACACGTAGCTCAAAAACAGAGATAGCGAGTGGCGAAAAAAGATCGCGCGTGCCGCAAAAGCGATCGCGCGTGCCGCAAAAAAGATCGCGCGTGCCGCAAAAAAGATCGCGCGTGCCGCAAAAAAGATCGCGCGTGCCGCAAAAAAAAAAAAAAAAAAAAAAAACATCAGAAGCACCTGTAGAATATCTTTGGCTTCCCTCTGACAACCATGCCTCCATCCTTGCTACCCTCCCTGTTTACCTTTCCCTGTTGCTTCATAACCTGGGTTGTGAGTAACTGAATCCACTTTCCCTTCTTCCCTTTTTTCCCCTCTCTCCTCCCTGATGAAGGAACAAAGTTCCGAAAGCTAGGAATGTAAATTTTCAGTTCTGTTTTATGTGTATCTATCGGCTGTACTGAGCTGAGGTAAGTACTGGCCAGCCCTTCTATCTCTTTGTTAGTATTTGTTTCACATCTTATATGAGATTTTCCATTAATCATTTAGATCACCTATATGGTCCACATCCTTCATTGTTTTGTCCCTTTTGTTAGCTATCACTTACGTCTGTCATCTTAACACTTTCTCTTCTTCAGTGTTTTATATATACATAAATAAATATTTTCGTCACCAACTGTGCTAGTTTCATCTTCCTCCTATTATCTTGTTCCGTTTATAGTCCTCTTCTCTTTTTTATTTATTGATTTATTTATTCAACATTCCATAGTTTTAACGTTCGCTATTCGCTGTTTCCCAGCCAACAATCATTGCCAACAATCTCTTCCACACCTACCAGTATCATCCATTTCCGTCGATTTCTTGTTGCTGGCGATATTTTTGTGCCTTTAGCTATCTTTCTCTGCCACAAGAAAAATTTTTTGGGACATTTCTGCGCCACCCGCGATCTTTTTTGCGGCACGCGCGATCTTTTTTGCGGCACCCGCGATCGCTTTTGCGGCACGCGCGATCGCTTTTGCGGCACGCGCGATCTTTTTTCGCCACTCGCTATCTCTGTTTTTGAGCTACGTGTGTTCTTTTTCCCCTGATCTGGACATACTTGCTTGGTCTGGTCAACTTTTTCCGTATTTTTCTTATTTAGTGGTCTTCCTTTGGTATTGAACATTACCAACACAATTTCTTTCCTTCTCGTCCTTCCCTCCGTGTTTTACTCCTTCTTATGATTACTATTTCAACTTTAGTTATTTAATTTCCCTACCCACCAGTTACCCACTATGTACCCTAATCCTATACCACATTATTTACATTCATTCCGGAAACATGCATTCACTGTAGCCAAACTGCAATCCCACATACTTTTCCTCCAGTCCTGCTTAACCTTTGGAATTACCCCTAAAGGGCTTACCTTAAAAGTTCCCACCTCTGGGTGCAATTCCTCCTTCCACCAGTCTCTCCTGGACTTCCAGAACCTTCAATCCTTAGCCTTTACCCAACTTGTCCTGAATCTCTACACTACTTCATGTAACCACCACTCCCAACAGCTCCTATCTCTCTTCAAAGTCCTCCACCTCTCAAACCCTTGCTTGGAGAACACACTGAGGAACATCATCCTAGAAGCCAGCTGCAAACTTGAGTTCCATGCCACACACCACCTGAAAAAACTATCCACAGTGCTAGTGCAACACCTAAGAAGTGGGGTCCCTCTCCCTATCCCTCACAAACACCAACCACAACAGAGCCTTCGACAAACCCCCCTCATAGCCAACAAACCTAGCCTAGCCACCCTACTCAATCTCCCCATCCCAGCACATACCCCACACAGACCAAATCGCAACTATAACCACAGTCAAATGCCACATATCACCAGTCCCAATTCAGTCCTAAACCTCTCATCCAGATCCCTCTCTCCTCCAGAGACATCTGTTCTATCAAAAGGCTAAACCTTTAGCCCCACACATAAATTCAACCACACTGCCCTGGTTAAAGATCTCCTCTCATTCACCCGGAACCTCAACTGGAAATATCACTTCGCTACCCAAACACAGCCCCCAAGTACTAGACCCATTGTTGAACCCTGTCTAGAACAGTTCCGACTGCCTTCTCAAAGGGATCCTCCTCCCCTCCCCCAAAACCATCCCTTGCAGACATTTCAGGAATTCCTCACATCCAGTGTTGCCTCCCAGTCCTTCTTGAAGAACATCCCGACAACCCCCAACATCACCCCAGCTGAATCCCGTGCCATTAAGGAGCTGAAAATAGACCGCTCTATTGTCATCCTCCCGGCGGATAAAGGCTCCACAACTGTCGTACTTGACCGTGTGGAGTATGTGGCAGAAGGACTACGTCAACTCTCTGACACCTCAACCTACAAAGCTGTTACCCAGGATCCCATTCCCCCCATCCAGACTGAGCTGCAAAAAATCCTAAAAATCCAAGGTCCCTCACAAGGCCTCACAACGGCTTCCATAGACTTACTCACTCCACCTGAGCCACGTACCCGTACCTTCTACCTATTACCCAAAATCCACAAAGAGAACCATCCTGGCCGTCCCATTGTAGCAGGCTTCAAATCCCCAACCGAACGTATCTCAGCTCTGGTAGACCAGCACCTACAACCTATCACCCGCAGACTCCCATCCTACATCAAAGACACAAACCACTTCCTAGAACGCCTCAAATCCATTCCCACTCCTCTCCCACCTGAAACCTTTCTTGTCACCATAGATGCTACATCCCTTTACACAAACATCCCACATACCCATGGTCTCTCTGCCCTTGAGCACTACCTCTCCCAACGCCCACCCGAAGATCTTCCAAAAACCTCGTTCCTTATCACACTTACCAACTTCATCCTCACCCATAATTACTTCACTTTTGAAGGCCAGACCTACAAACAAATCAGGGGAACGGCCATGGGAACCAGGATGGCTCCCTCCTATGCCAACCTCTTCATGGGCCGCATGGAGGAGGCTTTCCTGAAGACCCAACAGCTGCTTCCCCTGGCCTGGTATAGGTTTATAGATGACATCTTTGTGGTCTGGATTCATGGTGAAGAAACACTCCTTAATTTCCTCCATAACCTCAACTCCTTTTCGAATCTGAATTTCACCTGGTCCTTCTCCAAAACCCAAGCCACCTTCCTGGATGTTGACCTTCATCTTGTTGAAGCTCACATCCCCACCTCTGTCCATATCAAACCCACAAACAAACAACAGTACCTTCACTTTGATAGCTGCCATCCTTTCCACATCAAACGCTCCCTTCCCTACAGCCTAGGTATTCGTGGCAAACGCATCTGCTGCAGTGACCAATCCCTCAACAACTACACCAATAACCTGACCAGTGCTTTCCTCTCCCGCAACTATCCTGCAGACCTTGTCCACAAACAGATTTCCCGAGCAATACATTCCTCCCCGTCCAACAACAATGTTCCTACCCCCAGACCACACAGAAGCATCCCCCTTGTCACCCAATATTATCCTGGCCTCGAAAACATCAACAAATTACTCCGCCAGGGATATGACTTTCTCAAGTCAACCCCTGAAATGAGATCATCCCTTGACAAAATTCTCCCCACACCACCCAGAGTTGCCTTTCGTCGCCCCCCTAACCTCCGTAACATCCTTGTTAAACCCTACAATATTCCCAGACTACCTTCTCTACCCAGCGGTTCCTACCCCTGTAAATGACCCCGCTGCAAAACCTGCCCCATGCATCCCCCCACAACCACCTACTCCAGCCCCACTACTGGTAAAACATACACAATTCAAGGCAGGGCTACGTGTGAAACTACACATGTCATTTATCAACTGACATGCCTGCACTGCACAGCCTTTTACATCGGCATGACAACAACCAAACTGGCTGAGCGCATGAACGGACACAGACGAACTGTCCGCCTAGGAGATGCCCAATACCCAGTAGCGGAGCATGCCCTCCAGCATAATTCTAGGGACCTAGGAACCTGCTACACCGTATGTGCCATTTGGCTTCTCCCACCCAACACCAGTCCCTCTGAACTGTGAGATGGGAACTTGCACTCCAACACATCCTTTCATCCCGCCATCCCCCTGGACTGAACCTACGTTAAACAACCTCACTCCCATTCACTCTTCAGTCTTCTCCTCTTTCCCTTTCCTCTTTAGCCATTCACGCATCTTTTCATCCTACATAGTTGTGTTTATCTTTATACTATATTCCTCTTTACTTCTGTATGCATCCTCTTTGGTTTGAAGCTGGCACAGTACTTAACAGTAGAATATCTTTGGCTTCCCTCTGACAACCATGCCTCCATCCTTGCTACCCTCCCTGTTTACCTTTCCCTGTTGCTTCATAACCTGGGTTGTGAGTAACTGAATCCACTTTCCCTTCTTCCCTTTTTTCCCCTCTCTCCTCCCTGATGAAGGAACAAAGTTCCGAAAGCTAGGAATGTAAATTTTCAGTTGTGTTTTATGTGTATCTATCGGCTGTACTGAGCTGAGGTAAGTACTGGCCATCCCCTCTATCTCTTTGTTAGTATTTGTTTCACATCTTATATGAGATTTTCCATTAATCATATGGTTATGACGACTGCGTTGTGGTCGCTGTGTGCGGCTCTATCCAATAGCCTCCATGTGTTGCCTAGTGGAAGAGATTTTGCGTTCTCTAGAGAAAGATCTATCTCGGGCTTGCAAAACACAATTTGAACCTCATGAGCTGATTAAATTCATTAAACAGAGCAAGCTATAGGTTACCGAAGAATCGGAGACACCCCGTCGTGGCATGAATCAAACAATCAAGTTTACTTACTTTGAGCCACCGCCACGTGGCTGGCACAGGCATCAGATTGCCGGCCATCCCAGACGCCGTACGACGACGTAAGTCCCGCCGTGACAGAGAACAAACACGCTTCTGCTCCGGACACAGGAACAGGAACGCGTTGTCTGCTGTCAAAGCTACCCTGGCGCCACACTTCAAAGGGAACAGTAATATCTGCAGGTAATGCTACGGCCAACAATGCTTAAGAGCTAGAAAATCTGAACTAATCGCGCAAGCGACTACAGATACAAGTTATAAGCTTAACACTCATTAAAATTGCTGATTCCTTAGAAGCGGAAATATCAACGCCTGCTGATGCAATGACTCAAGCATACTCATTTACAAAGGGTGCTTTGCCACGACACAAGTTATGTTATAAATTTAATTCCATGCATTGACCTTATAACAGGGAATGCTCGTACACTAGCATGGAATATGGCGTGGAACACAAATTACGATCAGTGATACTGACCGATGATCAAACACACAATGAATCGGAGGCGCATTAATATAACAGATCCGATTCCACATAAGACAGACATGGCCTTGCAATATCAAATACCCAAAAAATAAGAAAACAGCACTTAACCCCACTTACATGTGAAGGGGCCAAGACTTGCAAGATTCCAGCCAATCCGAACAAGCAGTGTTCGAGGTGCCATAAAATTTAAGTCTGCAGACTAGGCCGGGAACTTCACAACTAGGTTTCACGCGACGTCCCCTGCTCTTCCCGCAACTCGCCGCTACTAATTCTTAAGTGATCCACCAAGGCTTGCCCCCGACCGATCTAACCCCTCGGGGTTTCTCGAGGCCCGTACAAGATACCTAGATTCCTCCAAAAGCCACAAAATGGCTCTGAGCACTATGGGACTTAACATCTGAGGTCATCAGTCCCCTAGAACTTAGAATTACTGAAACTAACCTAAGGACATCACACACATCCATGCCCGAGGCAGGATTCGAACCTGCGACCGTAGCGGTCCCGCGGTTTCAGACTGAAGCGCCTAGAACCGCTCGGCCACACCGGCCGGTCCAAAGGCCACAATTTGCCAGCCAAGTGCCCTCTAGCTTCCAGACTGTTCCAGGCCCCGCTGAACGTTCCAGGCCCCGCCAAAGCAACAAACACGCGTCGACCAAAGACCGCACCTCGTGACACACGATCAGATCGAAATCGAAAAGGCAAGTAGGTAGTGGTGCCAGCAGACAAAATTAAAGCCGCCATGGCTCACATGTTACTAAAATAACATCTTGACCACAGTTTGTTAAAACACTTGTTGGGTCCAAAGTGGTGTAGTTCATATGGGTACACAATATGAATTTGCTCAATAGATCATCTGGAATACACAACAGCCACAAAGTCACCTCGAGATTTCAAAGCCAGAACAAGATACCCTTTCATATCCCTTTCAATAGCCTTCTAGCAATTCGTTTTTTTTTTAATATCATGGAGGGTAGGATCCTAATCATACTTTCTAGTAATCTGTCTTACTAGATATATGTACAGGTCTCAAAAGCCACATTCTTCATGGACTGCAGGCTAAAAAAATTTCCTTCTAAGTCCTTCTCTATTCTCTGAGTTAGCCCAACTAGTGACCAAGACAAAGCATCTGCAATGGTATTCGCTAGCCCTGGAGCATGAATGATGTTAAAAACAAACACTTGGAGATATAACACTCAACATACAAGTTACTCATGTTTAAGTTTTGCCATTGATAGAAATTGCAATGCCTTGTGGTCAGTGAGCATTTTCGCACACTGACCAGACAAAAAGTTAGGAAATTTCTGGAACCCCCAGACAACACAAAGAACCTCCAACTTGGTTACCAAAATATTTTACTCACATTTCGATACCGCCCTCCTTGAGAAAGTGATTGTCTAACTGTACTGTTGTTCATTCTTCCTCTACCACCTGAACCTGCCAGGCACGTCTTTGAGCTGTCTGTTACCATGCAGAATTCATAAGATAAGCTGGGATGGGATAGTATGTGTGCAGTGAAATGCCCTCTCTTGCATCCTCTTCCCTGTGCACTCACGAAGTGACAGTGTTGGCAGTGTCTTCACTGACATAAATTGCTTGCAAAAGTTTATCAGTCCCAATAGCCAAATCTCTGTCTCTTGGCAGCCGGCATAGGAACTTACTCTTTTGGCCTTGACTTTAGATTGGTCTGGCGAGATACCTTCGCAAGGAATAATATGTCTCAGCAACTTAATTTGGATGGTGCTGTGACATGATTTCTCCAGGTATACAGTGACACCATAATTTTGAATTGCAGAGAGTAATGATCTGAGGACCATGTTATGGTCTCCCCACGACTTGTTAGCTATGAGTATGTTGTTGGCATTCTGTGTCAACCTGCGATGAAGTGATTCATCTAGGATGGTGCCCAGTCCACGATAGAAGGTGCAGAGGAGAGCTTTGAACCAAACGTGAGTCACTTGAACTGATAACATTTCCCAAAATAAAGAAAAACAGTACACTGGCGACAGGGTGGGTGGAGCTTGATCTGCCAACAACTTGACCAGGTTCAGCTGAGGATAAAATGCTGAGCCTTAGAACTTCACAATAATTCCTCAAGATTCTCTGTCTGGTCCGTCTCTGGTGGAATGATGGTACTTATCTACCAAGAGTCTAATATGAGGCATTTGATATTGTCATTCGTAGATACTATACTATAACAAGATACCACAAGAACTGAGCTATTATACGAGCTGACAACCCAGATCTGTGGGTTCGATGGAGGGGGCCCTTGAGGAGGAGGTGTGGATGGTGACCTTACTCAGATGCCTCAGGTGTAATCCGATATCACTGACTTTGAGATAAGATCGTTTCATGGCCACAACTGGCACTAACTGGCTCAATAAGTCTTTGTTCGAGCATGAACTGAATTTACTGTAAGATCTTTTGCTTGTGGATTATTAGAATAGCAGAAGGACACAAATGGTTTTCGTGTTTAGTCACCCTGGATTTATAATAAAAACTTTTCATGGTCCCTAACGTAGGTGAAAACACTGAAGCGTTCTTCTTAGAATTGCCAAAATTTCTCCTGGTTCACCATCTCTAACATTTGCCACCTTGTTTACGTTTTCCTGACTCTTCTAGTCACTTTCTTTCCTTAATGGTACTTCACAAACTTCCAAATTAAAACTGCAGTTTCATTATACCAACCCTGCTACATACATAGCTTTAGGTTTCTATTGGATCCTACAGTTCAACATGCTCCTCGAGTACGTGGTAATACTCACCTAGCAACAGTTCTGCTCTCCCTTGATCGAGGACAACGTGATTTTCTTTGAGAGTCGACTCCTAGAACCTCATTTATTGACAGCAAGATTAGACTAGATTAGATTTACTTTCATTCCAATTAGTCCGTAGTGAGGAGGTCCTCCAGGATATAGAACGTGTCATAAAAACAACAATACATGACAAATATTTACAACTCAAACGATAACCTAATGTACCACTCCACAGGTCCCAAGTGGAATGATCGTCATTTTTTAATGAACACTATATGAAAGAATCGTTTTACAAATACAAATGCACTGAATTTAAAATAAAAAAGTTTATTTATTTATTTATAAATTTATTTATTTATAAGGTAATAAACGTGTAACACAACTACAATAATACTTATATACAATGAACACATTACTGCACTGAACTGGTACAGAAGTTAGATTGTACTTACACACACACACACACACACACACACACACACACACACACACACACACACACACACACACACACACACACACTTATTTACATTGTATACATTACTGCACTGAAATTGTGCAGAAGTTGTATTGCACTTACATATATACACACATAAATCAGTTGGTTCTACTGAGAAATTCATCAATGGAATAGAAGGAAGTGGCCACCAATAAATCCTTTAGGCTTCTCTTAAACTGAATTTCATTGGTTGTTAAGCTTTTTATGGCTGCTGGCAAGATATTGAAAATGTGTGTTCCTGAATAATGCACACCTTTTTGTACAAGACTAAGTGACTCTAAATCGTTGTGAAGATTATTCTTATTTCTAGTATTGATTCCATGAATTGAGCTGTTGGTTTGAAAAAGTGATATATTTTTAATGACAAATTTCATTAAAGAATAAATATATTGGGAAGCAGTAGTTAGTATCCCTAGTTCCCTAAACAGGCTTCTGCAGGATGTTATTGAGTTCACACCACATATAACTCTTACTGCACGTTTTTGCGCCCAGAAAACTTTAGCTTGGCTTGATGAATTACCCCAAAAAATTATGAAATGAAAGTAAGCATAGTATGCCAGCTTTTTCATTTTTATATCCCCTATGTCTGACACAATTTGTATTGCAAATAGAGATTTGTTAAGACGCTTCAGCAGTTCTGTGGTATCCTTTTCCCAGTTGAATTTATTATCAAGCTGTAATCCCAAGAATTTAACACTGCCCACTTCTTCTATCTGCTTATCATCATATGTTAGGCATATACTCGTGGGACACCCCTTACAAGTTCTGAACTGCATGTAATGTGTTTTTTCAAAGTTTAGTGACAAGGAATTGGCTAGGAACCAGTGATTAATGTCCACAAAGATTTTACTAGCTGATCTTTCTAAGACTACACTTGATTTGCTATTTATTGCAATGTTTGTATCATAAGCAAACAAAACTAACTTGGCATCTGATAATGTTACTGATGAAAGGTCATTGATATACACAAGAAAAAGTAAAGGTCCTAAAATGGAACCTTGTGGGACCCAACATGTAATTAGTTCCCTGTTGGATGACGCCTGATAGCATGATACATGTCTCTTTCCTAATAACACCCTTTGTTTCCTGCCAGAAATATAAGATTTGAGCCATTTTGCAGCATTTCCTGTTACACTATAATATTCTAATTTACTTAAAAGGATATTGTAATTTACACAGTCAAATGCCTGTGAAAGATCACAAAATATACCAGTTCCCTGCAATTTTTATCTAATGAATTAAGCACAATTTTCACTGTAAGAACCCTTTAGAAATCCGAACTGTGAATTTGACAGTATGTTATTTGAGATAAGATGGTTATAAAGCCGATTGTACATTACTTTTTTTAAAATTTTTGAGAACGCTGGCAAAACTGAAATTGGACGGAAATTTGATGCTATTTCTTATCTACATTTTTAAACAGTGGTTTAACTTCAGCATATTTTAACCATTCAGGAAATATTCCACTGATAAACGACTGGTTACACAGATGGCTTAACATGTTACTTAACTCAGAATCACATTCTTCAATTAGCTTTGTTGATATTTCAGCATACACACTAGATGTTTTTTATTTCAAAGATTTTGTGATGGACATTATTTCTGCTGGGGTAGTGAGGGTCAAATTCATATTATGGAAGTTACTTGAAATGTCTGGTATGAGATATTCCTTAGCAGCATCTACAGAACCTGACAACTCCATCTTTTAGTAACATTTATGAAATGTTTGTTAAAAAGTTCTGCAACACTATAGACATCTGTCACCAAAGTATCATTTACTCTTAATGCTATTTGTCCCTCTTCACGTCTGGTTCAACCGGTCTCCTCCTTCACTATATTCCATATTGTCTTTATTTTGTTATCTGATATGACTATCTTTTCCTTGTAATATATTTGCTTTGATGTCCATATTACACTCTTTAATATTTTGCAGTATTTCTTGTAATGTGCTATAACATCAACATCAGAACTGTTTCGGATTGACAGATACAGTTTTCTTTTTGTTTTACAAGATACCCTATTCCTTGAGTAATCCATGGCTTCTTTGTAGACTTTGCTCTAACCTTGGTTAGTTTTTGGGGAAAACAGTGTTCGAATAATGTAAGCACTTTATTAGCAAAAGTGTTATATTTTTCATTCATGCCATGAGCACTGTAAACATCAGTTCAGTGAATGTCTCTGAGGAGTGTCCTAAAATAATCAGTTTTTGGATTATTGATTACCCTCTTGAGCTCAGATTTAACAGATTTTATATCCTGTTCAGTGTTAACATTTAACAGAAGGAACTGCATGTCATGATCTGAGAGGCCATTGACTATTGGTTTGGGTAAGACCAAGATGGTTTACACAAACTCGTCTCATTGACAGAAAAAAAATCAAGCTGAACCTGTTTTGTCAAATCCTCAATCATCCCTCCTATAACGCCTGTAACCTACATCCTTAATGACAACATAAGACAGCTGAGAATTCCATTACAGTTTGTATAAGCCACTTTGAAATGGCCGAAATTTCATTGCACTGTAAAAAAGAGCGCAAACGTTTGTTTTCCTGACCAACACTGTAATCACTCGGTTCACTCGTCTTTTCTTCCAGTGAAATGACTCTCCCATTGTCATAGTTTAGTGCATTGATTTGACTCAATTCATTATTGGCCATAGGCTCCTCAGATTGTACCCTCGTGCTTGCCTCAAGTCATTTTTGCAGTGCTCAGAGACCACTACTCATATCGCTCCATGGATCCGATGTACATAACTCCAGGGTGCTCTCGCCCGTTAAAAACTGGCCTCGAATGGTGCACATTCTTTATCTGCAAATGTCCCCAGTTATTAGTTATAGGGCTGGAGATCTACCTGAGAGACGAAATCCGCTTTACGATTTCCCAGATTCCATCCTCCTTACCATTTCGGATACTCACTAACTATTATTCGATTATTCTTATGCTGTTGCTTGTTGATTTCTTTCTGATTCTCCTGGAATGCGAGCAGTGCCCTTACTTCTTGAGTCTCAGTCACAGATGTTGAACAAGTAGTTTCAGAGCCCTCTTGTGCATTTCTAACTTCTTGTACTATTATTTCTCCATTATTAACGTCCGTCCCCGTTGCAGAGTGGTCAGCGTGGATGACAGCAATGCAAGGAGCCTGTGTTCAATTTCTGGCTAAGTTCCAGATTTTATTTACTCGGGGACTGGATGTTGTCCTCACCGTCAACGATACGCAAGCTGCCGAAATGGCGTCAAATAAAGAGTTGCTCCCAGCCAATAATGCCATACGATCATTTCACTTTATCTTTTATTAATGGTAAACATGTCTACCGCTTCCATCGATCTGTCCACAGTCTCTCCAGACGCTTTGTTAATCCGTTCTGGCGCTGTATTTAAACTACACTGTACCTGCTCAATTCGTCTCTCCTACTGGCACAGTTCTACGTGGCTCACTTTTTACTGCACTATTGAGATATTTTCTATTTGTGTCCCAACTTCAACACTCATCATGTCTCCAAGGCTGCTAACTTTCCAGCTTGAGTATGTGCTGAATATCGCGCTGCTCCTTTCCCTTTCCTGCCACCTGGCGACCCACCATTTCCTTCGATTCCTATTTCATCTCCGTCATCCCCTCTTTTGTTTCTCATATGACGTCCGTCAGCAAGGAGATCTTTTGATCCTTACGAGAGGACTCTGCTGACGATTTATGAGGTGGCTAGCTCAATTGAGCATTACTGTTTGGATTGGCATCAAATATTTCTTTCTAATTTCTTCTGCTGTTTTATTAACCGCTGCTGGCCTGCTTGTTGTAACATTACTGCGTCTTCAGAATCGTTCTCACCAGTCACTAAACCTGCGTCTACCTCACAGTCTTCTACGTCCATAATGGTCCCCTGATTTAATGGGTCCACATGAACATCCATCTGCATTGTCGGTAGCAGCGAGTGCACTTCTTTCAGTTGCATACGTTTGTCGTTAATCATTTCCATAACTATATTATTAGTCACGGACGCTCCTCCAGTTCTATGCTTGCTATACTTCCTTAAGACCTTATTATTTAGCCGGAAGAAGAGCTGACGCTCTCTATGTCAGTTCGCCAGCACGTAAAATCACAACACATCCATACAGGTACTCCTCCAAAAGTTGCAACGCTGGTTTAGCAATGCTGTGAAACAACAGACTCAACGGAGAGCACCAGAACACGGAAAAGGCATAGAATAAATAACACGTATGTATAGGTACACAGGGCGTTCCAGCAGAAATGGCTAATATTTAGGAATATCTCACGAGTGCTCGTTTGGAGGAAAAAACTTCAGACAGCCATATGCGTTTTTGTGATTCCCATGATAGACCAAATTTAATGCAAATTTCTTTCTGGGCTAATGGCTTGCACGTATGTGTCTCACGTATCCAAACTCTTTTGACATTGTGTTCTGTCTCAACCTCCCTGATTGCTTTCAGCCTCTTTCCTTGGCATGTATTTCTGCCATAGAAACAGGAGTGGCACCAAAACCGAAGCATTTCTCCTCAATCACTAAAATTTTGTACCTTTCCAAAATACGTTGAATTACTCAGCAATTTTTTGTGTGTTCTGTTTGGTAAGAGTGATTCAAATCAGTTGTCTGTAAAGCCATGAGTTCCAAAAACAACAAAGCGCATTACCTGCATTCTACTTCGGATATCATTTGGAACAGTGTGTATATCGATATGAAGTTTTTTGTTTCAAATGAGCGTTCCTTTTATATTCCTCAATGCTTCCCATTGGAACATACCGCAAATTAAAAAAAAAAAAAAAAAACAAGCAAATTTGCGTAAGAAAAAACACAGTATTAGGTGATGTGAACAAGTCAGAAATGATTGTTAATTTATGTTATCTATGCGAAGGATGTGCTACCTATTTTCACTACCTAAATTAGTTTCGTTCGATAACCACGGTCACGAAAAATCCTGTGGAGGGGTCGCTGTATTATGTAAGCTGTGACTTGCCACCAGAACATTTGAAGTTGGCAAATCTTGGACAGGGTCGCAATATTATGCATGTGGTAGGTCATCAGCCTTGAATTAACGTGTAGGTTTAAATGCCTGATCTGGCCTGGACTTACAGGAATCAGAATACTCCCCTCGTGTTCAGATACATAACATTAATATTTCATGCACTGGATAACACAGAAACGCCCTCTTCAATGAACCTTGAGAGATAGTCTTAAGCAAATAATTAAATGATAAGGCAGGGGATTCTCTAAGTACAGAATAGATCCAATATGCACAGATTTGACAGTTCAATGACTCTCATGAGCACAAAAAGTAATATGAAGGATATTTACATATGAAAAACCAGCAAAACCTCTTGTCTTGGCAGTTATCAGCATAAATATGGTGTAGGAAATGCATAACAAAAATGCAGACTTTAACGCAATTTATTTGGCGATCAGTTTCAGTTCAGAATCATGTTCACAGTACGGTAGAAAACGAAAACAAAAATGGCAGTAAAATACGATCACCAATATGACCTGCTAGATCAAAAAATTACGACGAAAAATGTCATAAGAAGATACTTACGACAATTATGCAATTATAAAACTAATGTTACATATTGTACATTCTTCAACATCCAAGGCACATAATATAAGTCACGCAGAACAATTCTGAGCACAATAATTATGTGTTACATAGGCGCATTACAACAAATGAAGACGTTAAATCAACTCAGAATAGTCAATGGTAGAACACATATTATCAAAATATCATGGTCAAGCATCACTGAGTATGACAATCATACAGACATGGAAAATACTTGAAGATATCTAACATTAAAAACTCAATATATAAAAATATGTACTTAAAATGCTTTACAAAATACTATATGGCATCATATATAAAACATTCAAAAGGTTAAATTAGAAGTATACATGTATACACACACACACACATATATATATATATATATATATATATATATATATATATATATATATATAGAGAGAGAGAGAGAGAGAGAGAGAGAGAGAGAGAGAGAGAGAGAGAGAGAGAGAGAGAGAGAGAGAGAGAGAGAGAGAGAGAAGGTTAAAAGTTATAATTTCGAGTAACCTTGTGGAGTGATGACATATTGTGCATAATATGAACAATAATTACAAATGTTTTACATATTGTTCATATTAGGCACAATATGTCATCACACCACATGGTTACTCGAAATTATAACTTTTTATCTTCTAGAAGTAAAAGAAGGTATGCTGATATAGCTAACATCAGCAATCAACCTCGAAAGGAACTACAACAAAAAATAAGATATAGGATCATTTATGTAAAACTCATACCCTAAGTGTCATGATAAGACAAAAGATTAGAAAACTATAGTGATGGCAGAATGTAAAATGTTGCAATAACATGAAACAACATTAAATTTGGCAAGTGAGTTCATTCTTATGTCTTCAGTATCAGCACGTACATCAAGTATTCTTCCTAGGTGTGCAATCAGCCCCTTAAAGAATTCATTCTACACCAACACATCTATGGAAAAGGTGAATACAATGTGTACAGCTTTCTAGCCTTACTGGTCTCACATATGAATATCAATAAAAAGTCAGTAAAGTGAGTGGTATACGATGGTCAAACGCTAGGAAAATGAGCTGTGGAGCTCGCCAACATATGTTTTAACAATAAAACGAAAGTATTTCACACAATTGTATTAGTACATCAATATTATAGAAATATGTCATCATAAGCATAACACAAATAGGAACAACTAGTCCTAATCATATGAAGCAAAAGATAATAATAAAACAGAAGTCCTAATCTTCAGATTATAAAATACAAAAATGTGCTGAGAAAGTTAGCATTAGCAATCAAATCAATGAAGCAACAAAGAGTTATATCAAAGGCACATCATATAGATCTTACTAGTCCCACATACAAATGTTTATAGAAATGTAAGTTAAAGTGAATGATATAAAAGGATACAAAAGGTTGAGGAAGGAAAGCAAGCTATGTAACTCATTAACACACATATTAACATTAATAGAAAAATTGTGAGACACAGTTATAGCTGTTAAATGAATAACATATTAATGAGTTATCAAAATCATAAGATCGATAAAAAACCACAAGTCCTAATCATAACATGCATAAGAAAATAAAAACACAAATCCTCATGTTCAGATAATAAAATAGGAAAATATTCTTACAGTTAACATCAGTAACTTCATTTAGGAAGACACAACTGAAAATTTTATATGACTTCTATTTGTACTATTATGTAGTCATATGTGTCGACAGAAAACAGACAGAAACCATAATGGCAGGTTACAAAATGCTGTTGCATTAAGCAAACCTTACCTTTACATCAGTATCTGTATTAGAAATCTAGCCAATGGGTCATCAGAAGACAGAAGACGAGAAAACTGTATTGGAAATGCCGTGTGGCTAGGGCCTCTTGTCGGGTACACCACTCACCTGCTGCAAGCCTTTCGAGCTGACGCCACTTCGGCGACTTGTGCATGTCGATGGGGATGAAATGGTGATGATAAGAACAACACAACACCCAGTCCCTGAGCAGAGAAAATCTCCGACCCAGCCGGGAATCGAACCCAGGCCATTAGGTATGATATTCTGTCATGCTGACCACTCATCTACCAGGGGCAGAAAAGAAAATTGTACAAGATGCAAGATGTTGCAGTAGCTTGAAAATAATGTTTAAATCTGGCATCCTATATTCTCAAAATGACAGTTGAATTATTGAGATAATTCTTATTTCATTAAGATCATGCATACATAAAATATCCTTTCTGGGTGTATAATTGTCCTTATGAATAATTCAGTTTCCAAGATGTCTATAGCAAAAGAGGTAATACAAAGGCTACAACTTTCCAGTCTTACTGGTCTCACAAAGGCATGTCCATAAAATGTAAGTGAAAGTGATTGGTATACAAGGATAATATGTTAAGTAAGAGAAATTAGCTATGAAATCAACAGCAAACGTTTTAAAAATACATAAATTGTGTGACTGTTGTAACTATTACACAAATAAAAATAATGTGTCACCACAAACACAGGACAATTAAAAACCATGAGTTCATTAAGTAAAAACACAAGTACTAATTTTCACATTACAAAATTGGAGAATATCTTAGGCCAATAATCACATCTGGGAAGCAACAACAACAACCAGGAGAAATACAAAGAGTACAATGTAGTAGCCTTACTAGTTTCACATATGAATATCCTTAAAAATATAAGAGAGAGTGAAGGATACACAAGGATAAAATCTTCATTAAGAAAAATAAGCTACAAAAATGACCAATAAATGTTTTAACAATAATATACAGTTGTAGCTGTTACACCAAAAACGGAAAAACGTGTAATAACAATCATAAGGTAAGTAAAAAACAAAAGTTGGAATAATAACAGGCACAAGATACATAAGAAAACACAGGTCCTAATCTTTAGATTATAGGGAACTATGCTAACACATTTAACTTCAGCAAATGAAATTCGGAAGCCACAACAAGAGCACAGATATGACCACAATTTATACTACTGTATAGACATACATGTGAACACAAGACAGAAGAGCTATTGGCAGGTTGCAAGATGCCATAATTGCAAACAAACTTTGTCATTACCTCCTTAATATTAAAGTCTTAATGATCTCAATAAAGTAGTTGACATAATTTTTATTTCTTAAATCAATTTCTTCATTTAATATTATTTCTGTGTGTACAGTCATCCCTGAAAATACTTCAGTTTCTTCCAGTTAGTTCATCATAACCGCATTACCTGCCCTCAGTAATAATTGCATTTGATCAGCGACATTCCTCATAGTGTGATGGCATATTTTTAGGTGTGTACCTAAAGTTGATAAATTGTTTGGTTATGTGTGTTCTTTAAACCTATTTAGTGATTTTCTGGCTGTCTGGCCAATATAAATCTTATCACAGTGTAAACATTTAATAATGTAAGTAGCATATTGGTTATAAATGGATCCATGTTCAATATGATGTTGCAGTTTCATCCCTAGCCCCCTCTCAGTCTGAAATGTCACAGTAATATTGCTTGTTTTAAAAATGCTATATATTTACTGAGACATTGCCAAAATATGGTGAAACTGCACACTCAGGTGCTGGACTCTCATTAATATCATATTTTTCGACTCTGGTATCCACTTTCTTGTTGAGTAGTTTATCTGCTAATTATGGATCATACAATTTCTCAAATCCATATACTTTAAAGTATTAAGTTTTTTTCTTCTGTTAGCCATGGTTTCTTTGCAGTTGCCTTCTTTGTACTTACGTTTTCCTTCCCAACTTCTGGGATGACCCTTTCTAGAAATGTCAATTCTTCTTCAACTGTACTGCCTACTGCGCTATTTCTTATTGCTGTATCTATAGCCTTAGAGAACTTCAACCGTATCTTGTCATTCCTTAGTACTTTCGTATACCACTTTTTTGTGTATTGATTCTCACTAATGTCTTAAACTTCAGCCAACTTCATCAATACTATACTGTGATCTGAGTCTATATCTGCTCCTGGGTACACCTTACAATCAGAATCTGATTCTGGAACCTCTGTCTGACCATGATGTAATCCAATTAAAACCTTCCCGTATCACCTGGCCTTTTCCAAGTATACCTCCTCCTTTTGTGATTCTTGAACGCACCATTCGCTATTACTTGCAGAAACATGTTACACAACTCAAATGGTCTTTCTACTCTCTCATTCCTTGTCCCAAGTCCATATTCTCCAGTAACCTTTTCTTCTACTCCTTTCCCTACAACTGCATTCCAGTCCCCCGTGACTATTAGATTTTCATCCCCCTTTACGTACTGTATTGCCCTTTCAATATCCTCATACACGTTCCCTATCTCTTCATCTTCAGCATGTATACCTGAACTGTCGTTGTCGGTGTTGGTTTGCAGTCGGTTCTGATAAGAACAACCCTGTCACTGAACTGTTCACAGTAACACACTCTCTGCCCTACCTTCCTATTCACAACGAATCGTACTCGAGTTATGCCATTTTCTGCTGCCGTTGATGTTACCCTATACTCACCTGACCAGAAATCCTTGTCTTCTTTCAACTTCACTTCACTGACCTCCACTATATCTAGATTGAGCATTTGCATTTCCCTTTCCAGATTTTCTAGTTTCCCTACCACGTTCAAGCTTCTGACATTCCATTCCACGACTCGTAGAGTGTTATCCTTTCCTTGATTATTTAATCTTTTTTCTCGTGGTAATCTCCTAAACTCCCCCTTGGCAGTCCCCTCCCAGAGATTCGAATGGCGGACTATTCCGGAATCTTTTGCCAATGGAGAGATCATCATGACACTTCTTCAATTACAAGCCACATGTCCTGTGGATACATTAAGTGTTTTTAATGCAATGGTTTCCATTGCCTTCTGCATCCTTAGGCCTTTGATCATTACTGATTCTTCCGCCTTTAGGGGCAGTTTCCCACCCCTAGGACAAGAGAGTGCCCTGAACCTCTGTCCGCTCTGTATATGAAGTCCCTTTTATCTTGACCACCCTATATAACTGTTTGTCCAGAAGAAATTACAAAATTTTTGAAGCAAATGTTCTTTAGCCGTCAGGGGGACATCAATCAGCATCATTGCCTTCGTTGTAGCTTTGTTTTTCACAAAGGTATGGACAGCGGTACGACGATGGTTCACGGAATGACGGGTGTGCATTCTACTTATGTTTATAAAGTACGTGGATGTGTACCATTACCCCGAGTACCTGCACTACGCGCCGGGAGCGCCAACGTCGATGTTGTGTTATTAATATCGTTGCGTTTCAGTGAATGGTAAACTAGGATACATTTTTGACTAGGTCTTTAGGAGAGAAAATGAATTACCAAATAAAAACACAGCGTGCCTTTTAAAAAAGTCATATCGCTGTTCATATTGTAACCTCCCAGCAGTAAAAAATAATTATATCATTCACATTTAGTGTAACCCCCCCAGCAGATTATTATTCCGTTACCTCGCAATAATAACGTGACTAACCTCTCAATAAAATTGTGGCTCACCTATAACATTTCAGTAATTGACTGTGAATTTAAATTGGTAAATTTTGGACGTCAGCATTGCTGCGTCATGGCCCTGAAAGATCATTCTGAATACATTGAAAATTCTTACCTCAATGAAGTCGCCGGATAACGCATACATATCTGGTCCTCTAAGAAATTTTTCTGGCACAGCCCAGTGCAATGCTGCCCGCTAGATTTGTCTTGAATAGAAAGAAACAAATGATTTTTCTTTACGATAACCGGGACGACCATGGATTGGAGAAATTAGTAACTTATTTAAATTCAGATGAATGATTGTCAAAAAGTTAATTACATAAAAAAAGATTATTATTAAAAGATTTTTTGAAACATTTACATGGGACTTGATATAACAATAGTACAAATTTAGTTTAACAAACTACATATGCGCGCGGCTGTTTTTACCGTATACTACATCGCTCAGGCACCGCCATCGCTCCCCACGACCGGCCCAACCAACTTCATACACACGACAGCTAGCTACTACTTACTCCTGCTGACACTGCTCTTACTGCAGCCAACATTGCTCTCTGGTCTGAGATTCTCTTATAGCTTACATATCGCAGGCAGCGCGTGAGCAATCCATCGAAATTACATCTGCTCGAATGCGCTAGCAATAAAGTCCTTATTCATGGACCTCTTACAATATCTTTATAAAAAAAAAACAAAGCTACAACGAAGGCAATGATGCTGATTGATGTTCCCCTGACGGCTAAAGAACATTTGCTTGAAACATTTTGTAATTTGCATCTGGACAAACAGTTATTTAGGGTGGTGAGGATAAATGGGAAACCCTGTATATATCTAGTAAATATACCACTGACTTCTAATTTAGTCCCTTACGTAAGATACATTATAGTATTTTGTATTGCATTCTGTGTAAATGTGATTTACATGTTCGTCTTGCAATCTTTAATATCTTCAAGTATGCTTCATGTTTGTGATTTGAAGGCAGCGTCTTCGCCAGTGTCCCAAGGCAGCGTGCTGATCAAAATACGTAAACTGAGGATTAACGTCCTTCTCAGTCAGAATCCAGAGTACCCAAAACCTATGCTTCTCTACTCTCCCTAGCGTCCCCACGGAAAGACCCGCACGTAGGCGTTTGTCAGCCAATCAAAATGCGTAACCAGTGGTCACTCAGTGAAATGAGAGGAGATTGGATCTTCGAAATCCCCGCCCAAGAAAATGTTGGGAATAACTACCACGCAAGAAGAAAAAGCTTGATGTAACCATCAGATGTGGCGCCAGCCCGTCTCGCGGATTCTTTTATTCATAAAACTTCAAAGTCTAAAGACGGTTAATTCTCTTCTTCCAAGCAAGAGGAACGTGCCTGGATGTGACACTCGCCAGCATGGGACAAGACTGTCGCCTTGACCATGTGGGGAGCTGTGACCAGCTTTAGAAGTCCCTTCCCTACGATGCCCAATGAATGGGTTGCTCTCTCAGGACGTTTGAAGACCGCCCGCTGGCACTGCCCAGTCTAGGCTGCCCGCACAACACCAGCGAGGACAGAGGTCAAACTGTTCTCACGATTTTCTCTCACCAGATAAGTTTAACTACAAAGCGGAGACTTCCCGATTCCAGTAAAGATTGTCTTTGCATAGAAATGGATCTAAGGAAGGTGGGAGCTGGAATGTGATACCTATTGGTCCTCTGCAATTAATTCAGTCACTTTTTAGTCTCATGCTCATTCCTTTTTATCAGGGTGGCTCAGTTTGTTACATGAAACAAGTCAGCCAGACCAGCAGGTGGAAGCGTTTCATGGTGTATAAAATGTTCGAAACCAGTTATGGGAAGACAAAATAAAAAGTCTAATATCTTAGGGACTGAGGAGCTGTGGTATCATAAATCGATACCACCCTCACCGGCGTCTCGCAGTTGGTAACGGAAACGCAAGTTTCCGACAGATGTCGGTAGCCGTGGCGCGAGGACCGGCGGACCCAATGATGCGCTCCCACTGCGCCACACCTTCAGCAGCTCAGATTACGAGCGCCCTCTGTCACCGCGGCTGGTACAGAGCCCAGTATCAGTCGCAGTCTTCTAGAGTCCTCAGTCTGAGTCAGCCTTTAATAAATAGCTCGTTCATTACTAGCAAGAGCCTTACACCACCCGATGCTCTTTAGTTTACTTCTTGTAATAGCTGGATTTTATTGCTGGTTATTCCTTCGTAAAATTCCTTCTCAATGGTGGTAGAAAGCTAAAAATTAAGTAAACGTTCTGTTTACTGTATTTATGTGTACACTTATCATTTCTGCTCCAGTCTAGCTTTCCTACGACGACAACTGCTGCATCACTCGGTAGCCCATCTCTCCATTCCATTACGTACGAAGTAGTACACAACAGTAGCTGCTATGAAATGTACACTACTGTCCATTAAAATTGTTACACCACGAAGATGACGTGCTACAGACGCGAAATTTAACCGACAGGAGGAAGACGCTGCGATATGCAAATGATTAGAATGATTAGCTTTTCAGAGCATTCAGACAAGGTTGGCGCCGGTGGCGACACCTACAATGTTACGGTATTCACTCTAGCCACAACAACAATGTGGTCACTAATCCCTGCCGGCCGAAGTGGCCGTGCGGTTAAAGGCGCTGCAGTCTGGAACCGCAAGACCGCTACGGTCGCAGGTTCGAATCCTGCCTCGGGCATGGATGTTTGTGATGTCTTAGGTTAGTTAGGTTTAACTAGTTTTAAGTTCTAGGGGACTAATGACCTTAGCAGTTGAGTCCCATAGTGCTCAGAGCCATTTGAACCACTAATCCCTGTATGAGTCATGATGTTTCCTCCAGGATTACTTGTTGCTAAGGGGCCGGCCTGTTTTCGCAACCATTTACACTTCGAGTGTGCGTCTGAACTAACTGTCTAAAATAATTTCCTAATCAGGCATTCAATACGATTTCGGACGATGTTTTATTTTACCCACAACTTTGAACATGTATTTTCGCCAACATGTCAAGGGTAGACTGAAGTCACCACCAACTATAATTGTATAAGTGTGGGGACCTATTTAAATGACACTCAAGTTTTCGTTCTCCAAGTCGACATGCTTCCTTTAAGAACTTCTCTCCTTTTAAACTCCACACCAGCAAGACGACTGCTTGCCAGCAGATGGGAATTAGATAGTAACGATGGTGAACCTCTGTATAACAAACATTAAATTTCTTGAGTAATGTATTCTCATTTCTAGTTTAAGTGGGATGTCAAACTTAGAAGGTTAGTAATGAAACTTCCTGGCAGATTAAAACTGTGTGCCCGACCGAGACTCGAACTCGGGACCTTTGCCTTTCCCGGGCAAGTGCTCTACCAACTGAGCTACCGAAGCACGACTCACGCCCGGTACTCACAGCTTTACTTCTGCCAGTACCTCGTCTCCTACCTTCCAAACTTTACAGAAGCTCTCCTGCGAACCTTGCAGAACTAGCACTCCTGGAAAAAAGGATATCGCGGAGACATGGCTTAGCCACAGCCTGGGGGATGTTTCCAGAATGAGATTATCACTCTGCAGCGGAGTGTGCTGAGGTAGGAGACGAGGTACTGGCAGAAGTAAAGCTGTGAGTACCGGGCGTGAGTCGTGCTTCGGTAGCTCAGTTGGTAGAGCACTTGCCCGCGAAAGGCAAAGGTCCCGAGTTCGAGTCTCGGTCGGTCACACAGTTTTAATCTGCCAGGAAGTTTCATATCAGCGCACACTCCGCTGCAGAGTGAAAATCTCATTCTGGAAACATCCCCCAGGCTGTGGCTAAGCCATGTCTCCGCAATATCCTTTCTTTCAGGAGTGCTAGTTCTGCAAGGTTCGCAGGAGAGCTTCTGTAAAGTTTGGAAGGTAGGAGACGAGGTACTGGCAGAAGTAAAGCTGTGAGTACCGGGCGTGAGTCGTGCTTCGGTAGCTCAGTTGGTAGAGCACTTGCCCGCGAAAGGCAAAGGTCCCGAGTTCGAGTCTCGGTCGGGCACACAGTTTTAATCTGCCAGGAAGTTTCATATCAGCGCACACTCCGCTGCAGAGTGAAAATCTCATTCTGGAAACATCCCCCAGGCTGTGGCTAAGCCATGTCTCCGCAAAGGCAAAGGTCCCGAGTTCGAGTCTCGGTCGGGCACACAGTTTTAATCTGCCAGGAAGTTTCATATCAGCGCACACTCCGCTGCAGAGTGAAAATCTCATTCTGGAAACATCCCCCAGGCTGTGGCTAAGCCATGTCTCCGCAAAGGCAAAGGTCCCGAGTTCGAGTCTCGGTCGGGCACACAGTTTTAATCTGCCAGGAAGTTTCATATCAGCGCACACTCCGCTGCAGAGTGAAAATCTCATTCTGGAAACATCCCCCAGGCTGTGGCTAAGCCATGTCTCCGCAAAGGCAAAGGTCCCGAGTTTGAGTCTCGGTCGGGCACACAGTTTTAATCTGCCAGGAAGTTTCATATCAGCGCACACTCCGCTGCAGAGTGAAAATCTCAATCTGGAAACATCCCCCAGGCTGTGGCTAAGCCATGTCTCCGCAATATCCTTTCTTTCAGGAGTGCTAGTTCTGCAAGGTTCGCAGGAGAG